>NC_092738.1:1511840-1621840 GCF_047496885.1 Scyliorhinus torazame
GTACTGTGGGAGGGTCAGTGCTGAGGGAGCACCGCACTGTGGGAGGGTCAGTGCTGAGGGAGCTCCGCACTGTTTGAGGGTCATTGCTGAGGGAGCGCTGCCCTGTGGGAGGGTCAGTGCTGAGGGAGCTCCGCACTGTGGGAGGGTCAGTGCTGAGGGAGCTCCGCACTGTGGGAGGGTCAGTGCTGAGGGAGCTCCGCACTGTGGGAGGGTCAGTGCTGAGGGAGCGCCGCACTGTGGGAGGGTCAGTGCTGAGGGAGCTCCGCACTGTGGGAGGGTCAGCGCTGAGGGAGCTCCGCACTGTGGGAGGGTCAGTGCTGAGGGAGCGCCGCACTGTGGGAGGGTCAGTGCTGAGGGAGCGCCGCACTGTGGGAGGGTCAGTGCTGAGGAAGCGCCGCACTGTGGGAGGGTCAGTGCTGAGGGAGCTCCGCACTGTGGGAGGGTCGGTGCTGAGGGAGCTCCGCACTGTGGGAGGGTCGGTGCTGAGGGAGCTCCGCACTGTGGGGGGGTCAGTGCTGAGGAAGCGCCGCACTGTGGGAGGGTCGGTGCTGAGGGAGCTCCGCACTGTGGGAGGGTCGGTGCTGAGGGAGCTCCGCACTGTGGGGGGGTCAGTGCTGAGGGAGCTCCGCACTGTGGGAGGGTCAGTGCTGAGGGAACTCCGCACTGTGGGAGGGTCAGTGCTGAGGTAGCGCCGCACTGTGGGAGGGCCAGTGCTGAGGGAGCTCCGCCCTGTGGGAGGGTCAGTGCTGAGGGAGCTCCGCACTGTCGGAGGGTCAGTGCTGAGGGAGCGCCGCACTGTGGGAGGGTCAGTGCTGAGTGAGCTCCGCACTGTGGGAGGGTCAGTGCTGAGGGAGCGCCGCACTGTGGGAGGGTCAGTGCTGAGGGAGCGCCGCACTGTGGGAGGGTCAGTGCTGAGGGAGCGCCGCACTGTGGGAGGGTCAGTGCTGAGGGATTACCGCACTGTGGAAGGGTCAGTGCTGAGGGAGCGCCACACTGTGGGAGGGTCAGTGCTGAGGGAGCGCCGCACTGTGGGAGGGTCAGTGCTGAGGGAGCGCCGCACTGTGGGAGGGTCAGTGCTGAGTGAGCTCCGCACTGCGTGAGGGTCAGTGCTGAGGGAGCGCCGCACTGTGGGAGGGTCAGTGCTGAGGGAGCGCCGCACTGTGGGAGGGTCAGTGCTGAGGGAGCGCCGCACTGTGGGAGGGTCTGTGCTGAGGGAGCTCCGCACTGTGGGAGGGTCAGTGCTGAGGGAGCGCCGCACTGTGGGAGGGTCAGTGCTGAGGGAGCGCCGCACTGTGGGAGGGTCAGTGCTGAGGGAGCGCCGCACTGTGGGAGAGTCAGTGCTGAGGGAGCTCCGCACTGTGGGAGGGTCAGTGCTGAGGGAGCGCCGCACTGTGGGAGGGTCAGTGCTGAGGGAGCTCCGCACTGTGGGAGGGTCAGTGCTGAGGGAGCGCCGCACTGTGGGAGGGTCAGTGCTGAGGGAGCGCTGCACTGTGGGAGGGTCAGTGCTGAGGGAGCTCCGCACTGTGGGAGGGTCAGTGCTGAGGGAGCTCCGCACTGTGGGAGGGTCATTGCTGAGGGAGCGTTGCCCTGTGGGAGGGTCAGTGCTGAGGGATCTCCGCACTGTGGGAGGGTCAGTGCTGAGGGAGCGCCGCACTGTGGGAGGGTCAGTGCTGAGTGAGCTCCGCACTGTGGGAGGGTCAGTGCTGAGGGAGCGCCGCACTGTGGGAGGGTCAGTGCCGAGGGAGCGCCGCACTGTGGGAGGGTCAGTGCTGAGGGATTACCGCACTGTGGGAGGGTCAGTGCTGAGGGAGCGCCGCACTGTGGGAGGGTCAGTGCTGAGGGAGCGCCGCACTGTGGGAGGGTCAGTGCTGAGGGAGCGCCGCACTGTGGGAGGGTCAGTGCTGAGGGAGCGCCGCACTGTGGGAGGGTCAGTGCTGAGGGAGCGCCGCACTGTGGGAGGGTCAGTGCTGAGGGAGCGCCGCACTGTGGGAGGGTCAGTGCTGAGGGAGCGCCGCACTGTGGGAGGGTCAGTGCTGAGGGAGCGCCGCACTGTGGGAGGGTCAGTGCTGAGGGAGCGCCGCACTGTGGGAGAGTCAGTGCTGAGGGAGCTCCGCACTGTGGGAGGGTCAGTGCTGGGGGAGCGCCGCACTGTGGGAGGGTCAGTGCTGAGGGAGCTCCGCACTGTGGGAGGGTCAGTGCTGAGGGAGCGCCGCACTGTGGGAGGGTCAGTGCTGAGGGAGCGCCGCACTGTGGGAGGGTCAGTGCTGAGGGTGCGCTGCACTATGGGAGGGTCTCAGTTCCTCTCTCTCTCTCTCTCCTTCTCTGTCTCTCTCTCTTCCCCGTTTTCTCTCGACGACCTTGTTCTGCTCAATTGTGCAACAGGTTCCAGGATCTAGCTACTGTGCGATGTCGAAACTCAAACCTGAAATGGCAGAGGAAGTGAGGGAGAGGGAGCGATGCAAATGCAAAGATATTTACGCAACTCATGTCAAAAGTAAAGCTGGACACTGGTTGTAATGTCCAAAATCAGAGAGTGAGAGCGAGGGGGGAGTGGGATTAGACTGGGTGGGATATTAAAGGGTGTGGGGAGTGAGGGGGGAGTGGGATAAGACTGGGTGGGATATTAAAGGGTGTGGGGAGTGAGGGGGATTAGACTGGGTGGGATATTAAAGGGTGTGGGGAGTGAGTGGGAGAGTGGGATTAGACTGGGTGGGATATTAAAGGGTGCGGGGAGTGAGGGGGCGAGTGGGATTAGACTGGGTGGGATATTAAAGGGTGTGGGGAGTGAGGGGAGAGTGGGATAAGACTGGGTGGGATATTAAAGGGTGTGGAGAGTGAGGGGGAGAGTGGGATTAGACTGGGTGGGATATTAAAGGGTGCGGAGATTGAGGGGGAGAGTGGGATTAGACTGGGTGGGATATTAAAGGGTGCGGGGAGTGAGGGGGATTAGACTGGGTGGGATATTAAAGGGTGTGGGGAGTGAGGGGGATTAGACTGGGTGGGATATTAAAGGGTGTGGGGAGTGAGTGGGAGAGTGGGATTAGACTGGGTGGGATATTAAAGGGTGCGGGGAGTGAGGGGGCGATAGCGATGCGGATAGCGATGAGGACTGTCTGAGGATCCAGCAGGATTTAGATTGTCTGGAGACTTGGGCGGAGAGATGGCAGATGGAGTTTAACCTGGACAAATGTGAGGTAATGCATTTTGGAAGGGCTAATGCAGGTAGAGAATATACAGTGAATGGTAGAACCCTCAAGAGTATTGAAAGTCAAAGAGATCTAGGAGTACAGGTCCACAGATCACTGAAAGGGGCTACACAGGTGGAGAAGGTAGTCAAGAAGGCATACGGCATGCTTGCCTTCATTGGCCGGGGCATTGAGTATAAGAATTGGCAAGTCATGTTGCAGCTGTATAGAACCTTAGTTAGGCCACACTTGGAGTATAGTGTTCAATTCTGGTCGCCACACTACCAGAAGGATGTGGAGGCTTTAGAGAGGGTGCAGAAGAGATTTACCAGAATGTTGCCTGGTATGGAGGGCATAAGCTATGAGGAGCGATTGAATAAACTAGGTTTGTTCTCACTGGAACGAAGGAGGTTGAGGGGCGACCTGATAGAGGTATACAAAATTATGAGGGGCATAGACAGAGTGGATAGTCAGAGGCTTTTCCCCAGGGTAGAGGGGTCAATTACTAGGGGGCATAGGTTTAAGGTGAGAGGGGCAAAGTTTAGAGTAGATGTACGAGGCAAGTTTTTTACGCAGAGGGTAGTGGGTGCCTGGAACTCGCTACCGGAGGAGGTAGTGGAGGCAGGGACGATAGGGACATTTAAGGGGCATCTTGACAAATATATGAATAGGATGGGAATAGAGGGATACGGACCCAGGAAGTGTAGAAGATTGTAGTTTAGTCGTGCAGTATGGTCGGCACGGGCTTGGAGGGCCGAAGGGCCTGTTCCTGTGCTGTACATTTCTTTGTTCTTTGTTCTTTGGGTGCGGGGAGTGAGGGGAGAGTGGGATTAGACTGGGTGGGATATTAAAGGGTGCGGGGAGTAAGGGGGATTAGACTGGGTGTGATATTAAAGGGTGCGGGGAGTGAGGGGGATTAGACTGGGTGGGATATTAAAGGGTGCGGGGAGTGAGGGGGTGAGTGGGATTAGACTGGGTGGGATATTAAACGGTGCGGGGAGTGAGGGGGATTAGACTGGGTGGGATATTAAAGGGTGCGGGGAGTGAGGGAGAGAGTGGGATTAGACTGGGTGGGATATTAAAGGGTGCGGGGAGTGAGGGGAGAGTGGGATTAGACTGGTTGGGATATTAAAGGGTGTGTGGAGTGAGGGGGAGAGTGGGATTAGACTGGGTGGGATATTAAAGGGTGTGGGGAGTGAGGGGGATTAGACTGGGTGGGATATTAAAGGGTGAGGGGAGTGAGGGGGAAGAGCGGGATTAGACTGGGTGGGATATTAAAGGGTGTGGGGAGTGAGGGGGAGAGTGGGATTAGACTGGGTGGGATGTTAAAGGGTGTGGGGAGTGAGGGGGATTAGACTGGGTGGGATATTAAAGGGTGCGGGGAGTGAGGGGGCGAGTGGGATTAGACTGGGAGGGATATTAAAGGGTGCAGGGAGTGAGGGGAGAGTGGGATAAGACTGGGTGGGATATTAAAGGGTGTGGAGAGTGAGGGGGAGAGTGTGATTAGACTGGGTGTGATATTAAAGGGTGTTGGGAGTGAGGGGGAGAGTGCGATTAGACTGGGTGGGATATTAAATGGTGAGGGGAGTGAGGGGGAGAGTGGGATTAGACTGGGTGGGATATTAAAGGGTGCGGGGAGTGAGGGGGAGAGTGAGATTAGACTGGGTGGGATATTAGATGGTGAGGGGAGTGAGGGGGAGACTGGGATTAGACTGGGTGGGATATTAAAGGATGCATGGAGTGAGGGGGATTAGACTGGGTGGGATATTAAAGGGTGTGGGGAGTGAGGGGGATTAGACTGGGTGGGATATTAAAGGGTGTGGGGAGTGAGGGGGAGAGTGGGATTAGACTGGGTGGGATATTAAAGGGTGTGGGGAGTGAGGGGGATTAGACTGGGTGGGATATTAAAGGGTGCGGGGAGTGAGGGTGGGATATTAAAGGCTGCGGGAGTGAGGGTGGGTTACAGGGTGGGATATTAAAGGGTGAGGGTGGGATATTAAAGGGTGCGGGGAGTAAGGGTGGGTTAGAGGGTGGGATATTAAAGGGTGCGGGGAGTGAGGGTGGGGTAGAGGGTGGGATATTAAAGGGTGCGGGGAGTGAGGGTGGGGTAGAGGGTGGGATATTATAGGGTGCGGGGAGTGAGGGTGGGATATTATAGGGTGCGGTGAGTGAGGGTGGGTTAGAGGGTGGGATATTAAAGGGTGCAGGGAGTGAGGGTGGGATATTATAGGGTGCGGGGAGTGAGGGTGGGTTAGAGGGTGGGATATTATAGGGTGCGGGGCGTGAGGGTGGGTTAGAGGGTGGGATATTAAAGGGTGCGGGGAGTGAGGGTGGGTTAGAGGGTGGGATATTAAATGGTGCGGGGAGTGAGGGTGGGATATTAAAGGGTGCGGGGAGTGAGGGTGGGATATTAAAGGGTGCGCGGAGTGAGGGTGAGATATTAAAGGGTGCGGGGAGTGAGGGTGGGATATTAAAGGGTGCGGGGAGTGTGGGTGGGATATTAAAGGGTGCGGGGAGTGAGGGTGGGATATTAAAGGGAGCGGGGAGTGAGGGTGGGTTAGAGGGTGGGATATTAAAGGGTGCGGGGAGTGAGGGTGGGATATTAAAGGGTGCGGGGAGTGAGGGTGGGGTAGAGGGTGGGGTATTAAAGGGTGCGGGGAGTGAGGGTGGGTTAGAGGGTGGGATATTAAAGGGTGCGGGGAGTGAGGGAGGGTTAGAGGGTGGGATATTAAAGGGTGCGGGGAGTGAGGGTGGGGTAGAGGGTGGGATATTAAAGGGTGCGGGGAGTGAGGGTGGGTTAGAGGGTGGGATATTAAAGGGTGAGGGTGGATTAGAGGGTGGGATATTATAGGGTGCGGGGAGTGAGGGTGGGATATTAAAGGGTGCGGGGAGTGAGGGTGGGTTAGAGGGTGGGATATTAAAGGGTGAGGGTGGATTAGAGGGTGGGATATTATAGGGTGCGGGGAGTGAGGGTGGGATATTAAAGGGTGCGGGGCGTGAGGGTGGGTTAGAGGGTGGGATATTAAAGGGAGCGGGGAGTGAGGGTGGGGTAGAGGGTGGGGTATTAAAGGGTGCGGGGAGTGAGGGTGGGTTAGAGGGTGGGATATTAAAGGGAGCGGGGAGTGAGGGTGGGTTAGAGGGTGGGATATTAAAGGGTGCGTGGAGTGAGGGTGGGTTAGAGGGTGGGATATTAAAGGGTGCGTGGAGTGAGGGTGGGTTAGAGGGTGGGATATTAAAGGGTGCGGGGAGTGAGGGTGGATTAGAGGGTGGGATATTAAAGGGTGAGGGTGGATTAGAGGGTGGGATATTATAGGGTGCGGGGAGTGAGGGTGGGTTAGAGGGTGGGATATTAAAGGGTGAGGGTGGATTAGAGGGTGGGATATTATAGGGTGCGGGGAGTGAGGGTGGGATATTAAAGGGTGCGGGGAGTGTGGGTGGGGTAGAGGGTGGGATATTAAAGGGTGCGGGGCGTGAGGGTGGGTTAGAGGGTGGGATATTAAAGGGAGCGGGGAGTGAGGGTGGGGTAGAGGGTGGGGTATTAAAGGGTGCGGGGAGTGAGGGTGGGTTAGAGGGTGGGATATTAAAGGGAGCGGGGAGTGAGGGTGGGTTAGAGGGTGGGATATTAAAGGGTGCGGGGAGTGAGGGTGGGTTAGAGGGTGGGATATTAAAGGGTGCGTGGAGTGAGGGTGGGTTAGAGGGTGGGATATTAAAGGGTGCGTGGAGTGAGGGTGGGTTAGAGGGTGGGATATTAAAGGGTGCGGGGAGTGAGGGTGGATTAGAGGGTGGGATATTAAAGGGTGCGGGGTGTGAGGGTGGGATATTAAAGGGTGCGGGGAGTGAGGGTGGGTTAGAGGGTGGGATATTAAAGGGAGCGGGGAGTGAGGGTGGGATATTAAAGGGTGCGGGGAGTGAGGGTGGGTTAGTGGCTGGGGTATTAAAGGGAGCGGGGAGTGAGGGTGGGATATTAAAAGGAGCGGGGAGTGAGGGTGGGATACTATAGGGTGCGGGGAGTGAGGGTGGGTTAGTGGCTGGGGTATTAAAGGGAGCGGGGAGTGAGGGTGGATTAGAGGGTGGGGTATTAAAGGGTGCGGGGAGTGAGGGTGGGATATTAAAAGGAGCGGGGAGTGAGGGTGGGATATTAAAGGGAGCGGGGAGTGAGGGTGGGATATTAAAGGGTGCGGGGAGTGAGGGTGGGTTAGAGGGTGGGATATTAAACGGTGCGGGGAGTGAGGGTGGGTTAGAGAGTGGGATATTAAAGGGAGCGGGGAGTGAGGGTGGGATATTAAAGGGTGCGGGGAGTGAGGGTGGGTTAGAGGGTGGGATATTAAAGGGTGCGGGGAGTGAGGGTGGGTTAGAGGGTGGGATATTAAAAGGAGCGGGGAGTGAGGGTGGGTTAGAGGGTGGGATATTAAAGGGTGCGGGGAGTGAGGGTGGGTTAGAGAGTGGGATATTAAAGGGAGCGGGGAGTGAGGGTGGGATATTAAAGGGTGCGGGGAGTGAGGGTGGGTTAGAGGGTGGGATATTAAAGGGTGCGGGGAGTGAGGGTGGGTTAGAGGGTGGGATATTAAAAGGAGCGGGGAGTGAGGGTGGGTTAGAGAGTGGGATATTAAAGGGTGCGGGGAGTGAGGGTGGGTTAGAGGGTAGGGTATTAAAGGGTGCGGGGAGTGAGGGTGGGGTAAAGGGTGGGATATTAAAGGGTGCGGGGAGTGAGGGTGGGATATTAAAGGGTGCGGGGAGTGAGGGTGGGTTAGAAGGTGGGATATTAAAGGGTGAGGGTGGATTAGAGGGTGGGATATTATAGGGTGCGGGGAGTGAGGGTGGGATATTAAAGGGTGCGGGGAGTGAGGGTGGGGTAGAGGGTGGGGTATTAAAGGGAGTGGGGAGTGAGGGTGTGTTAGAGGGTGGGATATTAAAGGGTGCGGGGAGTGAGGGTTGGTTAGAAGGTGGGGTATTAAAGGGTGCGGGGAGTGAGGGTGGGGTATTAAAGGGAGCGGGGAGTGAGGGTGGGGTATTAAAGGGTGCGGGGAGTGAGGGTGGGTTAGAGGGTGGGATATTAAAGGGTGTGTGGAGTGAGGGTGGGATATTAAAGGGAGCGGGGAGTGAGGGTGGGATATTAAAGGGTGCGGGGAGTGAGGGTGGGATATTAAAGGGTGCGGGGAGTGAGGGTGGGTTAGAGGGTGGGATATTAAAGGGTGCGGGGAGTGAGGGTGGGATATTAAAGGGTAAGGGTGGGTTAGAGGGTGGGATATTATAGGGTGCGGGGAGTGAGGGTGGGATATTAAAGGGTGCGGGGAGTGAGGGTGGGTTAGAGGGTGGGGTATTCAAGGGAGTGGGGAGTGAGGGTGGGTTAGAGGGTGGGATATTAAAGGGTGTGTGGAGTGAGGGTGGGATATTAAAGGGAGCGGGGAGTGAGGGTGGGGTAGAGGGTGGGATATTAAAGGGTGCAGGGAGTGAGGGTGGGTTAGAGGGTGGGATATTAAAGGGTGCGGGGAGTGAGGGTGGGGTAGAGGGTGGGATATTAAAGGGTGCAGGGAGTGAGGGTGGGTTAGAGGGTGGGATATTAAAGGGTGCGGGGAGTGAGGGTGGGGTAGAGGGTGGGATATTAAAGGGTGCAGGGAGTGAGGGTGGGTTAGAGGGTGGGATATTAAAGGGTGCGGGGAGTGAGGGTGGGGTAGAGGGTGGGATATTAAAGGGTGCGGGGAGTGAGGGAGGGTTAGAGGGTGGGGTATTAAAGGGTGCGGGGAGTGAGGGTGTGTTAGAGGGTGGGATATTAAAGGGTGCGGGGAGTGAGGGTTGGTTAGAAGGTGGGGTATTAAAGGGTGCGGGGAGTGAGGGTGGGGTATTAAAGGGAGCGGGGAGTGAGGGTGGGTTAGAGGGTGGGGTATTAAAGGGTGCGGGGAGTGAGGGTGGGGTATTAAAGGGAGCGGGGAGTGAGGGTGGGGTATTAAAGGGTGCGGGGAGTGAGGGTGGGATATTAAAGGGAGCGGGGAGTGAGGGTGGGATATTAAAGGGTAAGGGTGGGTTAGAGGGTGGGATATTAAAGGGTGCGGGGAGTGAGGGTGGGTTAGAGGGTGGGATATTAAAGGGTGTGTGGAGTGAGGGTGGGATATTAAAGGGTGCGGGGAGTGAGGGTGGGTTAGAGGGTGGGATATTAAAGGGTGCGGGGAGTGAGGGTGGGTTAGAGGGTGGGGTATTAAAGGGTGCGGGGAGTGAGGGTGGGTTAGAGGGTGGGATATTAAAGGGTGCGGGGAGTGAGGGTGGGTTAGAGGGTGGGATATTAAAGGGTGCGGGGAGTGAGGGTGGGATATTATAGGGTGCGGGGAGTGAGGGTGGGTTAGAGGGTGGGATATTAAAGGGTGCGGGGAGTGAGGGTGGGTTAGAGGGTGGGGTATTAAAGGGAGCGGGGAGTGAGGGTGGGATATTAAAGGGTGCGGGGAGTGAGGGTGGGATATTAAAGGGTGCGGGGAGTGAGGGTGGGATATTAAAGGGTGCGGGGAGTGAGGATTGGATTATTAAAGGGTGCGGGGAGTGAGGGTGGGATATTAAAGGGTGCGGGGAGTGAGGATTGGATTATTAAAGGGAGCGGGGAGTGAGGGTGGGATATTATAGGGTGCGGGGAGTGAGGGTGGGATATTAAAGGGTGCGGGGAGTGAGGGTGGGATATTAAAGGGTGCGGGGAGTGAGGGTGTGTTAGAGGGTGGGGTATTAAAGGGAGCGGGGAGTGAGGGTGGGTTAGAGGGTGGGTTATTAAAGGGTGCGGGGAGTGAGGGTGGGTTAGAGGGTGGGATATTAAAGGGTGCGTGGAGTGAGGGTGGGGTATTAAAGGGAGCGGGGAGTGAGGGTGGGTTAGAGGGTGGGATATTAAAGGGTGCGGGGAGTGAGGGTGGGTTAGAGGGTAGGATATTAAAGGGAGCGGGGAGTGAGGGTGGGTTAGAGTGTGGGATATTAAAGGGTGCGGGGAGTGAGGGTGGGTTAGAGGGTGGGATATTATAGGGTGCGGGGAGTGAGGGTGGGTTAGAGGGTGGGATATTAAAGGGTGCGGGGAGTGAGGGTGGGATATTAAAGGGTGCGGGGAGTGAGGATGGGTTAGAGGGTGGGATATTAAAGGGTGCGGGGAGTGAGGGTGGGATATTAAAAGGAGCGGGGAGTGAGGGTGGGTTAGAGAGTGGGATATTAAAGGGTGCGGGGAGTGAGGGTGGGATATTAAAGGGTGCGGGGAGTGAGGGTGGGTTAGAGGGTGGGATATTAAAGGGTGAGGGTGGATTAGAGGGTGGGATATTATAGGGTGCGGGGAGTGAGGGTGGGATATTATAGGGTGCGGGGAGTGAGGGTGGGTTAGAGGGTGGGATATTAAAGGGAGCGGGGAGTGAGGGTGGGTTAGAGGGTGGGATATTAAAGGGTGCGGGGAGTGAGGGTGGGTTAGAGGGTGGGATATTAAAGGGTGAGGGTGGATTAGAGGGTGGGATATTATAGGGTGCGGGGAGTGAGGGTGGGATATTATAGGGTGCGGGGAGTGAGGGTGGGGTAGAGGGTGGGATATTAAAGGGTGCGGGGAGTGAGGGTGGGATATTAAAGGGTGCAGGGAGTGAGGGTGGGTTAGAGGGTGGGGTATTAAAGGGAGTGGGGAGTGAGGGTGTGTTAGAGGGTGGGATGTTAAAGGGTGCGGGGAGTGAGGGTGGGTTAGAGGGTGGGGTATTAAAGGGTGCGGGGAGTGAGGGTGGGGTATTAAAGGGAGCGGGGAGTGAGGGTGGGGTATTAAAGGGAGCGGGGAGTGAGGGTGGGTTAGAGGGTGGGATATTAAAGGGAGCGGGGAGTGAGGGTGGGATATTAAAGGGTGCGGGGAGTGAGGGTGGGTTAGAGGGTGGGATATTAAAGGGTGCGGGGAGTGAGGGTGGGATATTAAAGGGAGCGGGAGTGAGGGTGGGTTAGAGGGTGGGATATTATAGGGTGCGGGGAGTGAGGGTGGGATATTAAAGGGTGCGGGGAGTGAGGGTGGGATATTAAAGGGAGCGGGAGTGAGGGTGGGTTAGAGGGTGGGATATTAAAGGGTGCGGGGAGTGAGGGTGGGTTAGAGGGTGGGATATTAAAGGGTGTGTGGAGTGAGGGTGGGATATTAAAGGGAGCGGGGAGTGAGGGTGGGTTAGAGGGTGGGATATTAAAGGGTGCGGGGAGTGAGGGTGGGGTAGAGGGTGGGATATTAAAGGGTGCAGGGAGTGAGGGTGGGATATTAAAGGGTGCGGGGAGTGAGGGTGGGGTAGAGGGTGGGATATTAAAGGGTGCGGGGAGTGAGGGAGGGTTAGAGGGTGGGGTATTAAAGGGTGCGGGGAGTGAGGGTGTGTTAGAGGGTGGGATATTAAAGGGTGCGGGGAGTGAGGGTTGGTTAGAAGGTGGGGTATTAAAGGGTGCGGGGAGTGAGGGTGGGGTATTAAAGGGAGCGGGGAGTGAGGGTGGGTTAGAGGGTGGGGTATTAAAGGGTGCGGGGAGTGAGGGTGGGGTATTAAAGGGTGCGGGGAGTGAGGGTGGGTTAGAGGGTGGGATATTAAAGGGTGCGGGGAGTGAGGGTGGGATATTAAAGGGTGCGGGGAGTGAGGGTGGGTTAGAGGGTGGGGTATTAAAGGGTGCGGGGAGTGAGGGTGGGATATTAAAGGGAGCGGGGAGTGAGGGTGGGTTAGAGGGTGGGATATTAAAGGGAGCGGGGAGTGAGGGTGGGTTAGAGGGTGGGATATTATAGGGTGCGGGGAGTGAGGGTGGGTTAGAGGGTGGGATATTAAAGGGTGCGGGGAGTGAGGGTGGGTTAGAGGGTGGGGTATTAAAGGGAGCGGGGAGTGAGGGTGGGATATTAAAGGGAGCGGGGAGTGAGGATTGGATTATTAAAGGGTGCGGGGAGTGAGGGTGGGATATTAAAGGGTGCGGGGAGTGAGGGTGGGTTAGAGGGTGGGATATTAAAGGGAGCGGGGAGTGAGGGTGTGTTAGAGGGTGGGATATTAAAGGGAGCGGGGAGTGAGGGTGGGTTAGAGGGTGGGATATTAAAGGGTGCGGGGAGTGAGGGTGGGTTAGAGGGTGGGATATTAAAGGGTGCGGGGAGTGAGGGTGGTATATTAAAGGGTGCGGGGAGTGAGGGTGGGTTAGAGGGTGGGATATTAAACGGTGCGGGGAGTGAGGGTGGGTTAGAGGGTGGGGTATTAAAGGGTGCGGGGAGTGAGGGCGGGTTAGAGAGTGGGATATTAAAGGGTGCGGGGAGTGAGGGTGGGTTAGAGAGTGGGATATTAAAGGGTTCGGGGAGTGAGGGTGGGTTAGAGAGTGGGATATTAAAGGGTGCGGGGAGTGAGGGTGGGATATTAAAGGGTGCGGGGAGTGAGGGTGGGTTAGAGGGTGGGATATTAAAGGGTGCGGGGAGTGAGGGTGGGGTAAAGGGTGGGATATTAAAGGGTGCGGGGAGTGAGGGTGGGATATTAAAGGGTGCGGGGAGTGAGGGTGGGATATTAAAGGGTGCGGGGAGTGAGGGTGGGATATTAAAGGGTGCGGGGAGTGAGGGTGGGGTAGAGGGTGGGATATTAAAGGGTGCGGGGAGTGAGGGTGGGGTAGAGGGTGGAATATTAAAGGGTGCGGGGAGTGAGGGTGGGTTAGAGGGTGGGATATTAAAGGGTGCGGGGAGTGAGGGTGGGGTAGAGGGTGGGATATTAAAGGGTGCGGGGAGTGAGGGTGGGTTAGAGAGTGGGATATTAAAGGGTGCGGGGAGTGAGGGTTGGTTAGAGGGTGGGATATTAAAGGGTGCGGGAGTGAGGGTGGGATATTAAAGGGTGCGGGGAGTGCGGGTGGGTTAGAGGGTGGGGTATTAAAGGGAGCGGGGAGTGAGGGTGGGTTAGAGGGGGGATATTAAAGGGCGCGGGGAGTGAGGGTGGGTTAGAGGGTGGGATATTAAAGGGCGCGGGGAGTGAGGGTGGGTTAGAGGGTGGGATACTATAGGGTGCGGGGCGTGAGGGTGGGTTAGAGGGTGGGATATTAAAGGGTGCGGGGAGTGAGGGTGGGGTAGAGGGTGGGGTATTAAAGGGTGCGGGGAGTGAGGGTGGGGTAGAGGGTGGGATATTAAAGGGAGCGGGGAGTGAGGGTGGGTTAGAGGGTGGGATACTATAGGGTGCGGGGCGTGAGGGTGGGATATTAAAGGGTGCGGGGAGTGAGGGTGGGTTAGAGGGTGGGGTATTAAAGGGTGTGGGGAGTGAGGGTGGCGTAGAGGGTGGGGTATTAAAGGGTGCGGGGAGTGAGGGTGGGTTAGAGGGTGGGATATTAAAGGGTGCGGGGAGTGAGGGTGGGTTAGAGGGTGGGATATTAAAGGGAGCGGGGAGTGAGGGTGGGTTAGAGGGTGGGATATTAAAGGGTGCGGGGAGTGAGGGTGGGTTAGAGGGTGGGATATTAAAGGGTGCGGGGAGTGCGGGTGGGTTAGAGGGTGGGGTATTAAAGGGAGCGGGGAGTGAGGGTGTGTTAGAGGGTGGGATACTATAGGGTGCGGGGCGTGAGGGTGGGATATTAAAGGGTGCGGGGAGTGAGGGTGGGTTAGAGGGTGGGATACTATAGGGTGCGGGGAGTGAGGGTGGGTTAGAGGGTGGGATACTATAGGGTGCGGGGAGTGAGGGTGGGTTAGAGGGTGGGATATTAAAGGGTGCGGGGAGTGAGGATGGGTTAGAGGGTGGGGTATTAAAGGGAGCGGGGAGTGAGGGTGGGTTAGAGTGTGGGATATTAAAGGGAGCGGGGAGTGAGGGTGGGTTAGAGGGTGGGATATTAAAGGGTGCGGGGAGTGAGGGTGGAATATTAAATGGTGCGGGGAGTGAGGGTGGGATATTAAAGGGTGCGGGGAGTGAGGGTGGGATATTAAAGGGTGCGGGGAGTGAGGGTGGGATATTAAAGGGTGCGGGGAGTGAGGATTGGATTATTAAAGGGTGCGGGGAGTGTGGGTGGGATATTAAAGGGAGCGGGGAGTGAGGGTGGGTTAGAGGGTGGGATATTAAAGGGTGCGGGGAGTGAGGGTGGGTTAGTGGGTGGGATATTAAAGGGTGCGAGGAGTGAGGGAGGGTTAGAGGGTGGGATATTAAAGGGTGCGGGGAGTGAGGGTGGGTTAGTGGGTGGGATATTAAAGGGTGCGAGGAGTGAGGGAGGGTTAGAGGGTGGGATATTAAAGGGTGCGGGGAGTGAGGGTGGGGTAGAGGGTGGGATATTAAAGGGTGCGGGGAGTGAGGGTGGGTTAGAGGGTGGGATATTAAAGGGTGAGGGTGGATTAGAGGGTGGGATATTATAGGGAGCGGGGAGTGAGGGTGGGTTAGAGGGTGGGATATTAAAGGGTGCGGGGAGTGAGGGAGGGTTAGAGGGTGGGATATTAAAGGGTGCGGGGAGTGAGGGTGGGGTAGAGGGTGGGATATTAAAGGGTGCGGGGAGTGAGGGTGGGTTAGAGGGTGGGATATTAAAGGGTGAGGGTGGATTAGAGGGTGGGATATTATAGGGAGCGGGGAGTGAGGGTGGGATATTAAAGGGTGCGGGGAGTGAGGGTGGGGTAGAGGGTGAGATATTAAAGGGTGCGGGGAGTGAGGGTGGGTTAGAGGGTGGGGTATTAAAGGGAGTGGGGAGTGAGGGTGGGTTAGAGGGTGGGATATTAAAGGGTGCGGGAAGTGAGGGTGGGTTAGAGGGTGGGGTATTAAAGGGTGCGGGGAGTGAGGGTGGGGTAGAGGGTGGGATATTATAGGGTGCGGGGAGTGAGGGTGGGGTAGAGGGTGGGATATTAAAGGGTGCGGGGAGTGAGGGTGGGGTATTAAAGGGAGCGGGGAGTGAGGGTGGGTTAGAGGGTGGGATATTAAACGGTGCGGGGAGTGCGGGTGGGTTAGAGGGTGGGGTATTAAAGGGAGCGGGGAGTGAGGGTGGGTTAGAGGGTGGGGTATTAAAGGGTGCGGGGAGTGAGGGTGGGTTAGAGGGTGGGATATTAAACGGTGCGGGGAGTGCGGGTGGGTTAGAGGGTGGGGTATTAAAGGGAGCGGGGAGTGAGGGTGGGTTAGAGGGTGGGGTATTAAAGGGTGCGGGGAGTGAGGGTGGGATATTAAACGGTGCGGGGAGTGCGGGTGGGTTAGAGGGTGGGGTATTAAAGGGAGCGGGGAGTGAGGGTGGGTTAGAGGGTGGGGTATTAAAGGGTGCGGGGAGTGAGGGTGGGATATTAAACGGTGCGGGGAGTGCGGGTGGGTTAGAGGGTGGGGTATTAAAGGGAGCGGGGAGTGAGGGTGGGGTAGAGGGTGGGATATTAAAGGGAGCGGGGAGTGAGGGTTGGTTAGAGGGTGGGGTATTAAAGGGTGCGGGGAGTGAGGGCGGGTTAGAGGGTGGGATATTAAAGGGAGCGGGGAGTGAGGGTGGGTTATTAAAGGGTGCGGGGAGTGAGGGTGGGGTAGAGGGTGGGTTATTAAAGGGTGCGGGGAGTGAGGGTGGGTTAGAGGGTGGGATATTAAATGGTGCGGGGAGTGAGGGTGGGATATTAAAGGGTGCGGGGAGTGAGGGTGAGATATTAAAGGGTGCGGGGAGTGAGGGTGGGATATTAAAGGGTGCGGGGAGTGAGGGTGGGATATTAAAGGGAGCGGGGAGTGAGGGTGGGTTAGAGGGTGGGGTATTAAAGGGTGCGGGGAGTGAGGGTGGGTTAGAGGGTGGGATATTAAAGGGTGCGGGGAGTGAGGGAGGGTTAGAGGGTGGGATATTAAAGGGTGCGGGGAGTGAGGGTGGGGTAGAGGGTGGGATATTAAAGGGTGCGGGGAGTGAGGGTGGGTTAGAGGGTGGGATATTAAAGGGTGAGGGTGGATTAGAGGGTGGGATATTATAGGGTGCGGGGAGTGAGGGTGGGGTATTAAAGGGAGCGGGGAGTGAGGGTGGGATATTAAAGGGTGCAGGGAGTGAGGGTGGGTTAGAGGGTGGGGTATTAAAGGGAGTGGGGAGTGAGGGTGTGTTAGAGGGTGGATATTAAAGGGTGCGGGGAGTGAGGGTTGGTTAGAGGGTGGGGTATTAAAGGGTGCGGGGAGTGAGGGTGGGGTATTAAAGGGAGCGGGGAGTGAGGGTGGGTTAGAGGGTGGGGTATTAAAGGGTGCGGGGAGTGAGGGTGGGGTATTAAAGGGTGCGGGGAGTGAGGGTGGGGTATTAAAGGGAGCGGGGAGTGAGGGTGGGTTAGAGGGTGGGATATTAAACGGTGCGGGGAGTGCGGGTGGGTTAGAGGGTGGGGTATTAAAGGGAGCGGGGAGTGAGGGTGGGTTAGAGGGTGGGGTATTAAAGGGTGCGGGGAGTGAGGGTGGGTTAGAGGGTGGGGTATTAAAGGGTGCGGGGAGTGAGGGTGGGTTAGAGGGTGGGGTATTAAAGGGAGCGGGGAGTGAGGGTGGGTTAGAGGGTGGGATATTAAACGGTGCGGGGAGTGCGGGTGGGTTAGAGGGTGGGGTATTAAAGGGAGCGGGGAGTGAGGGTGGGTTAGAGGGTGGGGTATTAAAGGGTGCGGGGAGTGAGGGTGGGGTAGAGGGTGGGGTATTAAAGGGTGCGGGGAGTGAGGGTGGGTTAGAGGGTGGGATATTAAACGGTGCGGGGAGTGCGGGTGGGTTAGAGGGTGGGGTATTAAAGGGAGCGGGGAGTGAGGGTGGGTTAGAGGGTGGGGTATTAAAGGGTGCGGGGAGTGAGGGTGGGATATTAAACGGTGCGGGGAGTGCGGGTGGGTTAGAGGGTGGGGTATTAAAGGGTGCGGGGAGTGAGGGTGGGATATTAAACGGTGCGGGGAGTGAGGGTGGGTTAGAGGGTGGGGTATTAAAGGGTGCGGGGAGTGAGGGTGGGATATTAAACGGTGCGGGGAGTGCGGGTGGGTTAGAGGGTGGGGTATTAAAGGGAGCGGGGAGTGAGGGTGGGGTAGAGGGTGGGATATTAAAGGGTGCGTGGAGTGAGGGTGGGTTAGAGGGTGGGATATTATAGGGTGCGGGGAGTGAGGGTGGGTTAGAGGGTGGGATATTAAAGGGTGCGGGGAGTGAGGGTGGGTTAGAGGGTGGGATATTAAAGGGAGCGGGGAGTGAGGGTGGGGTAAAGGGTGGGATATTAAAGGGTGCGGGGAGTGAGGGTGGGGTAGAGGGTGGGATATTATAGGGTGCGGGGAGTGAGGGTGGGTTAGAGGGTGGGGTATTAAAGGGTGCGGGGAGTGAGGGCGGGTTAGAGGGTGGGATATTAAAGGGTGCGTGGAGTGAGGGTGGGTTAGAGGGTGGGATATTAAAGGGAGCGGGGAGTGAGGGTGGGGTAAAGGGTGGGATATTAAAGTGTGCGGGGAGTGAGGGAGGGATATTAAAGGGTGCGGGGAGTAAGGGTGGGATATTAAAGGGTGCGGGGAGTGAGGGTGGGATATTAAAGGGTGCGGGGAGTGAGGGTGGGGTAGAGTAGGGTGCGGGGAGTGAGGGTGGGTTAGAGGGTGGGATATTATTGGGTGCGGGGAGTGAGGGTGGGTTAGAGAGTGGGATATTAAAGGGTGCGGGGAGTGAGTGTGGGATATTAAAGGGTGCGGGGAGTGAGGGTGGGTTAGAGAGTGGGATATTAAAGGGTGCGGGGAGTGAGGGTGGGATATTAAAGGGTGCGGGGAGTGAGGGTGGGATATTAAAGGGTGCGGGGAGTGAGTGTGGGATATTAAAGGGTGCGGGGAGTGAGGGTGGGTTAGAGAGTGGGATATTATAGGGTGCGGGGAGTGAGGGTGGGGTAGAGGGTGGGATATTAAAGGGAGCGGGGAGTGAGGGTGGGTTAGAGGGTGGGATATTAAAGGGTGCGGGGAGTGAGGGTGGGGTAAAGGGTGGGATATTAAAGGGTGCGGGGAGTGAGTGTGGGATATTAAAGGGTGCGGGGAGTGAGGGTGGGATATTATAGGGTGCGGGGAGTGAGGGTGGGTTAGAGGGTGGGATATTAAAGGGTGCGGGGAGTGAGGGTGGGTTAGAGGGTGGGATATTAAAGGGTGCGGGGAGTGAGGGTGGGTTAGTGGCTGGGGTATTAAAGGGTGCGGGGAGTGAGGATGGATTAGAGGGTGGGATATTATTGGGTGCGGGGAGTGAAGGTGGGTTAGAGGGTGGGATATTAAAAGGAGCGGGGAGTGAGGGTGGGATATTAAAGGGTGCGGGGAGTGAGGGTGGGTTAGAGGGTGGGATATTAAAGGGTGCGGGGAGTGAGGGTGGGGTAAAGGGTGGGATATTAAAGGGTGCGGGGAGTGAGGGTGGGATATTAAAGGGTGCGGGGAGTGAGGGTGGGGTAGAGGGTGGGATATTAAAGGGTGCGGGGAGTGATGGTGGGTTAGAGGGTGGGGAATTAAAGGGAGCGGGGAGTGAGGGTGGGTTAGAGGGTGGGTTATTAAAGGGTGCGGGGAGTGAGGGTGGGTTAGAGGGTGGGATATTAAAGGGTGCGTGGAGTGAGGGTGGGGTAAAGGGTGGGATATTATAGGGTGCGGGGAGTGAGGGTGGGATATTAAAGGGTGCGGGGAGTGAGGGTGGGATATTAAAGGGTGCGGGGAGTGAGGGTGGGATATTAAAGGGTGCGGGGAGTGAGGGTGGGATATTAAAGGGTGCGGGGAGTGAGGCTGGGTTAGAGGGTGGGATATTATAGGGTGCGGGGAGTGAGGGTGGGTTAGAGGGTGGGATATTAAAGGGTGCGGGGAGTGAGGGTGGGGTAGAGGGTGGGATATTAAACGGTGCGGGGAGTGAGGGTGGGTTAGAGGGTGGGATATTAAAGGGTGCGGGGAGTGAGGGTGGGATATTAAAGGGTGCGGGGAGTGAGGGTGGGGTATTAAAGGGAGCGGGGAGTGAGGGTGGGTTAGAGGGTGGGATATTATTGGGTGCGGGGAGTGAGGGTGGGTTAGAGGGTGGGATATTAAAAGGAGCGGGGAGTGAGGGTGGGTTAGAGGGTGGGATATTAAAGGGTGCGGGGAGTGAGGGTGGGTTAGAGGGTGGGGTATTAAAGGGTGCGGGGAGTGAGGGTGGGTTAGAGGGTGGGATATTAAAGGGTGCGGGGAGTGAGGGTGGGTTAGAGGGTGGGATATTAAAGGGTGCGGGGAGTGAGGGTGGGGTAAAGGGTGGGATATTAAAGGGTGCGGGGAGTGAGGGTGGGATATTAAAGGGTGCGGGGAGTGAGGGTGGGATATTAAAGGGTGCGGGGAGTGAGGGTGGGATATTAAAGGGTGCGGGGAGTGAGGGTGGGATATTAAAGGGTTCGGGGAGTGAGGGAGGGTTAGAGGGTGGGATATTAAAGGGTGCGGGGAGTGAGGGTGGGGTAAAGGGTGGGATATTAAAGGGTGCGGGGAGTGAGGGTGGGATATTAAAGGGTGCGGGGAGTGAGGGTGGGATATTAAAGGGTGCGGGGAGTGAGGGTGGGATATTAAAGGGTGCGGGGAGTGAGGGTGGGATATTAAAGGGTTCGGGGAGTGAGGGTGGGATATTAAAGGGTGCGGGGAGTGAGGGTGGGATATTAAAGGGTGCGGGGAGTGAGGGTGGGATATTAAAGGGTGCGGGGAGTGAGGGTGGGTTAGAGGGTGGAATATTAAAGGGTGCGGGGAGTGAGGGTGGGTTAGAGTGTGGGATATTAAAGGGTGCGGGGAGTGAGGGTGGGGTAGAGGGTGGGATATTAAAGGGTGCGGGGAGTGAGGGTGGGTTAGAGTGTGGGATATTAAAGGGTGCGGGGAGTGAGGGTTGGTTAGAGGGTGGGATATTAAAGGGTGTGGGGAGTGAGGGTGGGATATTAAAGGGTGCGGGAGTGAGGGTGGGATATTAAAGGGTGCGGGGAGTGCGGGTGGGTTAGGGGGTGGGATATTAAAGGGTGCGGGGAGTGAGGGTGGGTTAGAGGGTGGGATATTAAAGGGTGCGGGGAGTGAGGGTGGGTTAGAGGGTGGGATACTATAGGGTGCGGGGCGTGAGGGTGGGTTAGAGAGTGGGATATTAAAGGGTGCGGGGAGTGAGGGTGGGGTAGAGGGTGGGGTATTAAAGGGTGCGGGGAGTGAGGGTGGGTTAGAGGGTGGGGTATTAAAGGGAGCGGGGAGTGAGGGTGGGTTAGAGGGTGGGATATTAAAGGGTGCGGGGAGTGAGGGTGGGTTAGAGGGTGGGATACTATAGGGTGCGGGGAGTGAGGGTGGGTTAGAGGGTGGGATATTAAAGGGTGCGGGGAGTGAGGGTGGGTTAGAGAGTGGGGTATTAAAGGGTGCGGGGAGTGAGGGTGGGTTAGAGGGTGGGGTACTAAAGGGTGCGGGGAGTGAGGGTGGGTTAGAGGGTGGGGTACTAAAGGGTGCGGGGAGTGAGGGTGGGTTAGAGGGTGGGATATTAAAGGGTGCGGAGAGTGAGGGTGGGTTAGAGGGTGGGATATTAAAGGATGCGGGGAGTGAGGGTGGGATATTAAAGGGTGCGGGGAGTGAGGGTGTGTTAGAGGGTGGGATATTAAAGGGTGCGGGGAGTGAGGGTGGGATATTAAAGGGAGCGGGGAGTGAGGGTGGGGTATTAAAGGGTGCGGGGAGTGAGGGTGGGTTAGAGGGTGGGATATTAAAGGGTGCGGGGAGTGAGGGTGGGGTAGAGGGTGGGGTATTAAAGAGTGCGGGGAGTGAGGGTGGGGTAGAGGGTGGGGTATTAAAGGGTGCGGGGAGTGAGGGTGGGGTAGAGGGTGGGGTATTAAAGGGAGTGGGGAGTGAGGGTGGCGTAGAGGGTGGGGTATTAAAGGGTGCGGGGAGTGAGGGTGGGGTAGAGGGTGGGATATTAAAGGGTGCGGGGAGTGCGGGTGGGTTAGAGGGTGGGGTATTAAAGGGAGCGGGGAGTGAGGGTGGGTTAGAGGGTGGGGTATTAAAGGGTGCGGGGAGTGAGGGTGGGGTATTAAAGGGAGCGGGGAGTGAGGGTGGGTTAGAGGGTGGGATATTAAAGGGTGCGGGGAGTGCGGGTGGGTTAGAGGGTGGGGTATTAAAGGGAGCGGGGAGTGAGGGTGTGTTAGAGGGTGGGATACTATAGGGTGCGGGGAGTGAGGGTGGGTTAGAGGGTGGGATATTAAAGGGTGCGGGGAGTGAGGGTGGGTTAGAGGGTGGGATATTAAAGGGTGCGGGGAGTGCGGGTGGGTTAGAGGGTGGGGTATTAAATGGAGCGGGGAGTGAGGGTGGGATATTATAGGGTGCGGGGAGTGAGGGTGGGTTAGAGGGTGGGATATTAAAGGGTGCGGGGCATGAGGGTGGGTTAGAGGGTGCGGGGAGTGAGGGTGGGATATTAAAGGGAGCGGGGAGTGAGGGTGGGTTAGAGGGTGGGATATTAAAGGGAGCGGGGAGTGAGGGTGGGTTAGAGGGTGGGATATTAAAGGGTGCGGGGAGTGAGGGTGGGATATTAAAAGGAGCGGGGAGTGAGGGTGGGTTAGAGGGTGGGATATTAAAGGGAGCGGGGAGTGAGGGTGGGGTAGAGGGTGGGATATTAAAGGGTGCGGGGAGTGAGGGTGGGTTAGAGGGTGGGATATTAAAGGGTGAGGGTGGATTAGAGGGTGGGATATTATAGGGAGCGGGGAGTGAGGGTGGGATATTAAAGGGTGCGGGGAGTGAGGGTGGGTTAGAGGGTGGGGTATTAAAGGGAGTGGGGAGTGAGGGTGGGTTAGAGGGTGGGATATTAAAGGGTGCGGGAAGTGAGGGTGGGTTAGAGGGTGGGGTATTAAAGGGTGCGGGGAGTGAGGGTGGGGTATTAAAGGGAGCGGGGAGTGAGGGTGGGTTAGAGGGTGGGATATTAAACGGTGCGGGGAGTGCGGGTGGGTTAGAGGGTGGGGTATTAAAGGGAGCGGGGAGTGAGGGTGGGTTAGAGGGTGGGGTATTAAAGGGTGCGGGGAGTGAGGGTGGGATATTAAACGGTGCGGGGAGTGCGGGTGGGTTAGAGGGTGGGATATTAAAGGGAGCGGGGAGTGAGGGTGGGTTAGAGGGTGGGGTATTAAAGGGTGCGGGGAGTGAGGGCGGGTTAGAGGGTGGGATATTAAAGGGAGCGGGGAGTGAGGGTGGGTTATTAAAGGGTGCGGGGAGTGAGGGTGGGGTAGAGGGTGGGTTATTAAAGGGTGCGGGGAGTGAGGGTGGGTTAGAGGGTGGGTTATTAAAGGGTGCGGGGAGTGAGGGTGGGGTAGAGGGTGCGGGGAGTGAGGGTGGGGTAGAGGGTGCGGGGAGTGAGGGTGGGGTAGAGGGTGGGGTAGAGGGTGCGGGGAGTGAGGGTGGGGTAGAGGGTGCGGGGAGTGAGGGTAGGGTAGAGGGTGCGGGGAGTGAGGTTGGGGTAGAGGGTGCGGGGAGTGAGGGTGGGGTAGAGGGTGCGGGGAGTGAGGGTGGGGTAGAGGGAGCGGGGAGTGAGGGTGGGGTAGAGGGTGCGGGGAGTGAGGGTGGGGTAGAGGGTGCGGGGAGTGAGGGTGGGGTAGAGGGTGCGGGGAGTGAGGGTGGGGTAGAGGGTGCGGGGAGTGAGGGTGGGGTAGAGGGTGGGGTAGAGGGTGCGGGGAGTGAGGGTGGGGTAGAGGGTGCGGGGAGTGAGGGTGGGATATTAAAGGGAGCGGGGAGTGAGGGTGGGGTAGAGGGTGCGGGGAGTGAGGGTGGGGTAGAGGGTGCGGGGAGTGAGGGTGGGGTAGAGGGTGCGGGGAGTGAGGGTGGGGTAGAGGGTGCGGGGAGTGAGGGTGAGGTAGTGGGTGCGGGGAGTGAGGGTGGGGTAGAGGGTGCGGGGAGTGAGGGTGGGGTAGAGGGTGCGGGGAGTGAGGGTGGGGTAGAGGGTGCGGGGAGTGAGGGTGGGGTAGAGGGTGCGGGGAGTGAGGGTGGGGTAGAGGGTACGGGGAGTGAGGGTGGGGTAGAGGGTGCGGGGAGTGAGGGTGGGGTAGAGGGTGCGGGGAGTGAGGGTGGGGTAGAGGGTGCGGGGAGTGAGGGTGGGGTAGAGGGTGCGGGGAGTGAGGGTGGGGGAGAGGGTGCGGGGAGTGAGGGTGGGGTAGAGGGTGCGGGGAGTGAGGGTGGGGTAGAGGGTGCGGGGAGTGAGGGTGGGGTAGAGGGTGCGGGGAGTGAGGGTGAGGTAGTGGGTGCGGGGAGTGAGGGTGGGGTATTAAGGCGAACCTCCAATCAGTTGAAAGCAGGGCCAGTGGTGATGTTCCGCTTCCTGAGCTGTGTCTCAAGACCAGGGACTTCCTTCCTGTCCCCAGACGGTTGCGATCCTGGCCGCCCCGAGTGTGGACGATGAGCTTCTTCCACGCCATGTGCGCAGGGGAGGAGGGGGCGCCGAACCGCACCGCCGGCCCGGAGGGCAACATGAGCTGCGACCCCTCGCTGAGCGGGTACCGTTACTTCGGGGCCCTGCTGGGGCTGTTGGTGACGGCGGGCGGCGGGGCAGGGAACCTGCTGACGGTGCTCGCCTTCGCGGCGGACGCCCGGCTCCGGACCAGGTTCAACCTCCTCATCCTCAACCTGACGCTGGCCGACCTGGTGTACTGCGCCGGCCTCCAGCCGCTGACCGTCCAGACGTACCTGCGCATGGGCTGGGCGCACGGGGCGCGTGGCTGCCGCCTGTTCGGGCTGCTGCTCTTCGCCTCCAACCTGATCTCCATCCTCAACCTGGTCAACATCGCCGTGGCCCGGTACGTGCTGGTCAGCGACCCCCGCCGCTTCGACCGGACCTACGGAGGGCGGGCCCTGCCCCTCTTCCTGCTGGGACCCTGGCTCCTCTCGCTGGCCGTCCTGGCCCCCTTCTGGTGCGTCTTCCGGTTCCTGCCGCCCGTCTGCACCTGCAGCTTCCACCGCACGGCCGGTCGGCCCTACACCACCGTCCTGCACGCGGCCAGCTTCGGCCTGGGCCTGGGCTCCATCGGCGTCTGCTACCTGCTGATCCACCGCAAGATGCGGGCGGCGGCCCGGGCCGTCCGCCGCCACGCCGCCCGGGTGGGGCCCCCGCCGCCCCCGTCCTCGTCGGAGGGGGCCGGGTCCGCGGAGCTTTCGGCCGGCGGCCCCGAGGCGGAGAGCGGCGCCACGGCGTCGGAGGGGGGCACCGGCGGGGGGCGGCTCAGGCGGGCCGCCACGAGGTGGCGGGGGCGCCGGGGGAGGAGGGGGAGCGGGTCGGGGGAGGCCGAGTTCCGCCGCGTCACCGCCATGTGCTTCGCCATGTTCCTGGTCTACCTGGGCAGCTACCTGCCCTTCTGCCTGGCGCACCTGGCCGGGCGCCGGGTCCCCAGCGTGCTCCAGACCCTGGCCGGCAACCTCACCTGGTTGAACAGCTGCCTCAACCCCCTGCTCTACGCCGCCATGAACCGCCAGTTCCGCGCCGCCTACGGGGCCCTGCTGAGGTGGCCCGGGGGCACTCCCCGCGCCAGGAGCGTCGTCCGGAGGTAGGCCCCCCCCGATGGCGAGGCCCCCCCCCCTCTATGGCGGCTAGGGGCGTTTCAAACTAACCACACAATGCGGTGTTAATGTGAGTCCCCTTGTGACGATAATAAAGATGATTATTATTACATATGTCGGAGTGTTACAGTGAGGGGTGTGGGGTATATCAGTGTTACAGTGAGGGGTGTGGGGTATATCAGTGTTACAGTGAGGGGTGTGGGGTATATCAGAGTGTTACAGTGAGAGGTGTGGGGTATATCAGTGTTACAGTGAGGGGTGTGGGGTATATCAGAGTGTTACAGTGAGGGGTGTGGGGTATATCAGTGTTACAGTGAGGGGTGTGGGGTATATCAGTCTTACAGTGAGGGGTGTGGGGTATATCAGTGTTACAGTGAGGGGTGTGGGGTATATCAGTGTTACAGTGAGGGGTGTGGGGTATATCAGAGTGTTACAGTGAGGGGTGTGGGGTATATCAGTGTTACAGTGAGGGGTGTGGGGTATATCAGTGTTACAGTGAGGGGTGTGGGGTATATCAGAGTGTTACAGTGAGGGGTGTGGGGTATATCAGTGTTACAGTGAGGGGTGTGGGGTATATCAGTGTTACAGTGAGGGGTGTGGGGTATATCAGTGTTACAGTGAGGGGTGTGGGGTATATCAGAGTGTTACAGTGAGAGGTGTGGGGTATATCAGTGTTACAGTGAGGGGTGTGGGGTATATCAGAGTGTTACAGTGAGGGGTGTGGGGTATATCAGTGTTACAGTGAGGGGTGTGGGGTATATCAGTCTTACAGTGAGGGGTGTGGGGTATATCAGTGTTACAGTGAGGGGTGTGGGGTATATCAGTGTTACAGTGAGGGGTGTGGGGTATATCAGAGTGTTACAGTGAGGGGTGTGGGGTATATCAGTGTTACAGTGAGGGGTGTGGGGTATATCAGTGTTACAGTGAGGGGTGTGGGGTATATCAGAGTGTTACAGTGAGGGGTGTGGGGTATATCAGTGTTACAGTGAGGGGTGTGGGGTATATCAGAGTGTTACAGTGAGGGGTGTGGGGTATATCAGTGTTACAGTGAGGGGTGTGGGGTATATCAGTGTTACAGTGAGGGGTGTGGGGTATATCAGAGTGTTACAGTGAGGGGTGTGGGGTATATCAGTGTTACAGTGAGGGGTGTGGGGTATATCAGTGTTACAGTGAGGGGTGTGGGGTATATCAGTCTTACAGTGAGGGGTGTGGGGTATATCAGTGTTACAGTGAGGGGTGTGGGGTATATCAGTGTTACAGTGAGGGGTGTGGTGTATATCAAAGCGTTACAGTGAGGAGTGTGGGGTGTATCAGTGTTACAGTGAGGGGTGTGGGGTATATCAGTGTTACAGTGAGGGGTGTGGGGGATATCAGAGTTACAGTGAGGGGTGTGGGGTATATCAGTGTTACAGTGAGGGGTGTGGTGTATATCAGAGCGTTACAGTGAGGGGTGTGGGGTATATCAGTGTTACAGTGAGGGGTGTGGGGTATATCAGTGTTACAGTGAGGGGTGTGGGGGATATCAGAGTTACAGTGAGGGGTGTGGGGTATATCAGTGTTACAGTGAGGGGTGTGGTGTATATCAGAGCGTTACAGTGAGGGGTGTGGGGTATATCAGTGTGTTACAGTGAGGGGTGTGGGGTATATCAGTGTTACAGTGAGGGGTGTGGGGTATATCAGTGTTACAGTGAGGGGTGAGGGGTATATCAGTGTTACAGTGAGGGGTATGGGGTATATCAGTGTTACAGTGAGGGGTGTGGTGTATATCAGAGCGTTACAGTGAGGAGTGTGGGGTGTATCAGTGTTACAGTGAGGGGTGTGGGGTATATCAGTGTTACAGTGAGGGGTGTGGGGGATATCAGAGTTACAGTGAGGGGTGTGGGGTATATCAGTGTTACGGTGAGGGGTGTGGGGTATATCAGAGTGTTACAGTGAGGGGTGTGGGGTATATCAGTGTTACAGTGAGGGGTGTGGGATATATCAGTGTGTTACAGTGAGGGGTGTGGGGTATATCAGTGTTACAGTGCGGGGTGTGGGGTATATCAGTGTTACAGTGAGGGGTGTGGGGTATATCAGTGTTACAGTGAGGGGTGTGGGATATATCAGTGTTACAGTGAGGGGTGTGGGGTATATCAGTGTTACAGTGAGGGGTGTGGGTATATCAGAGTGTTACAGTGAGGGATGTGGGGTATATCAGTGTTACAGTGAGGGGTGTGGGGTATATCAGTGTTACAGTGAGGGGTGTGGGGTATATCAGTGTTACAGTGAGGGGTGTGGGGTATATCAGAGTGTTACAGTGAGGGGTGTGGGATATATCAGTGTTACAGTGAGGGGTGTGGGGTATATCAGTGTTACAGTGAGGGGTGTGGGATATATCAGTGTTACAGTGAGGGGTGTGGGGTATATCAGAGTTACAGTGAGGGGTGTGGGGTATATCAGTGTTACAGTGAGGGGTGTGGGGTATATCAGTGTTACAGTGAGGGGTGTGGGGTATATCAGAGTTACAGTGCGGGGTGTGGGGTATATCAGTGTTACAGTGAGGGGTGTGGGGTATATCAGTGTTACAGTGAGGGGTGTGGTGTATATCAAAGCGTTACAGTGAGGAGTGTGGGGTGTATCAGTGTTACAGTGAGGGGTGTGGGGTATATCAGTGTTACAGTGAGGGGTGTGGGGGATATCAGAGTTACAGTGAGGGGTGTGGGGTATATCAGTGTTACAGTGAGGGGTGTGGTGTATATCAGAGCGTTACAGTGAGGGGTGTGGGGTATATCAGTGTTACAGTGAGGGGTGTGGGGTATATCAGTGTTACAGTGAGGGGTGTGGGGGATATCAGAGTTACAGTGAGGGGTGTGGGGTATATCAGTGTTACAGTGAGGGGTGTGGTGTATATCAGAGCGTTACAGTGAGGGGTGTGGGGTATATCAGTGTGTTACAGTGAGGGGTGTGGGGTATATCAGTGTTACAGTGAGGGGTGTGGGGTATATCAGTGTTACAGTGAGGGGTGAGGGGTATATCAGTGTTACAGTGAGGGGTATGGGGTATATCAGTGTTACAGTGAGGGGTGTGGTGTATATCAGAGCGTTACAGTGAGGAGTGTGGGGTGTATCAGTGTTACAGTGAGGGGTGTGGGGTATATCAGTGTTACAGTGAGGGGTGTGGGGGATATCAGAGTTACAGTGAGGGGTGTGGGGTATATCAGTGTTACGGTGAGGGGTGTGGGGTATATCAGAGTGTTACAGTGAGGGGTGTGGGGTATATCAGTGTTACAGTGAGGGGTGTGGGGTATATCAGTGTTACAGTGAGGGGTGTGGGGTATATCAGTGTTACAGTGAGGGGTGGGGGGTATATCAGTGTTACAGTGAGGGGTGTGGGGTATATCAGTGTTACAGTGAGGGGTGTGGGGTATATCAGTGTTACAGTGAGGGGTGTGGGGTATATCAGTGTTACAGTGAGGGGTGTGGGGTATATCAGTGTTACAGTGAGGGGTGTGGGGTATATCAGAGTGTTACAGTGAGGGGTGTGGGATATATCAGTGTTACAGTGAGGGGTGTGGGGTATATCAGTGTTACAGTGAGGGGTGTGGGGGATATCAGAGTTACAGTGAGGGGTGTGGGGTATATCAGTGTTACAGTGAGGGGTGTGGTGTATATCAGAGCGTTACAGTGAGGGGTGTGGGGTATATCAGTGTGTTACAGTGAGGGGTGTGGGGTATATCAGTGTTACAGTGAGGGGTGTGGGGTATATCAGTGTTACAGTGAGGGGTGAGGGGTATATCAGTGTTACAGTGAGGGGTATGGGGTATATCAGTGTTACAGTGAGGGGTGTGGTGTATATCAGAGCGTTACAGTGAGGAGTGTGGGGTGTATCAGTGTTACAGTGAGGGGTGTGGGGTATATCAGTGTTACAGTGAGGGGTGTGGGGGATATCAGAGTTACAGTGAGGGGTGTGGGGTATATCAGTGTTACAGTGAGGGGTGTGGTGTATATCAGAGCGTTACAGTGAGGGGTGTGGGGTATATCAGTGTGTTACAGTGAGGGGTGTGGGGTATATCAGTGTTACAGTGAGGGGTGTGGGGTATATCAGTGTTACAGTGAGGGGTGAGGGGTATATCAGTGTTACAGTGAGGGGTATGGGGTATATCAGTGTTACAGTGAGGGTTGTGGGGTATATCAGTGTTGCAGTGAGGGGTGTGGGCTATATCAGTGTTACAGTGGGGGGTGTGGGGTATATCAGTGTTACAGTGAGGGGTGTGGTGTATATCAGAGTGTTACAGTGAGGGGTGTGGGGTATATCAGTGTTACAGTGAGGGGTGTGGGGTATATCAGAGTGTTACAGTGAGGGGTGTGGGCTATATCAGTGTTACAGTGGGGGGTGTGGGGTATATCAGTGTTACAGTGAGGGGTGTGGGGTATATCAGTGTTACAGTGAGGGGTGTGGGGTATATCAGTGTTACAGTGAGGGGTGTGGGGGATATCAGAGTTACAGTGAGGGGTGTGGGGTATATCAGTGTTACAGTGAGGGGTGTGGTGTATATCAGAGCGTTACAGTGAGGGGTGTGGGGTATATCAGTGTGTTACAGTGAGGGGTGTGGGGTATATCAGTGTTACAGTGAGGGGTGTGGGGTATATCAGTGTTACAGTGAGGGGTGAGGGGTATATCAGTGTTACAGTGAGAGGTATGGGGTATATCAGTGTTACAGTGAGGGGTGTGGTGTATATCAGAGCGTTACAGTGAGGAGTGTGGGGTGTATCGGTGTTACAGTGAGGGGTGTGGGGTATATCAGTGTTACAGTGAGGGGTGTGGGGGATATCAGAGTTACAGTGAGGGGTGTGGGGTATATCAGTGTTACAGTGAGGGGTGTGGTGTATATCAGAGCGTTACAGTGAGGTGTGTGGGGTATATCAGTGTGTTACAGTGAGGGGTGTGGGGTATATCAGTGTTACAGTGAGGGGCATGGGGTATATCAGTGTTACAGTGAGGGGTGTGGGGTATATCAGTGTTGCAGTGAGGGGTGTGGGGTATATCAGAGTGTTACAGTGAGGGGTGTGGGATATATCAGTGTGTTACAGTGAGGGGCGTGGGGTATATCAGTGTTACAGTGAGGGGTGTGGTGTATATCAGTGTTACAGTGAGGGGTGTGGGGTATATCAGTGTTACGGTGAGGGGTGTGGGGTATATCAGAGTGTTACAGTGAGGGGTGTGGGGTATATCAGTGTTACAGTGAGGGGTGTGGGGTATATCAGTGTTACAGTGAGGGGTGTGGGGTATATCAGTGTTACGGTGAGGGGTGTGCGTTATATCAGAGTGTTACAGTGAGGGATGTGGGGTACATCAGTGTTACAGTGAGGGGTGTGGGATATATCAGAGTTACAGTGAGGGGTGTGGGGTATATCAGTGTTACAGTGAGGGGTGTGGGGTATATCAGTGTTACAGTGAGGGGTGTGGGGTATATCAGTGTTTCAGTGAGGGGTATGGGGTATATCAGTGTTACAGTGAGGGGTGTGGGGTATATCAGTGTTACAGTGAGGGGTGTGGGATATATCAGAGTTACAGTGAGGGGTGTGGGGTATATCAGTGTTACAGTGAGAGGTGTGGGGTATATCAGTGTTACAGTGAGGGGTGTGGGGTATATCAGTGTTACAGTGAGGGGTGTGGGGTATATCAGTGTTACAGTGAGGGGTGTGGGGTATATCAGTGTTACAGTGAGGGGTGTGGGGTATAACAGTGTTACAGTGAGGGGTGTGGGGTATATCAGTGTTACAGTGAGGGGTGTGGGGTATATCAGAGTGTTACAGTGAGGGGTGTGGGGTATATCAGTGTTACAGTGAGGGGTGTGGGTTATATCAGTGTTTCAGTGAGGGGTGTGGGATATATCAGTGTTACAGTGAGGGGTGTGGGATATATCAGTGATACAGTGAGGGGTGTGGGGTATATCAGAGTGTTACAGTGAGGGGTGTGGGGTATATCAGTGTTACAGTGAGGGGTGTGGGGTATATCAGAGTGTTACAGTGAGGGGTGTGGGGTATATCAGAGTGTTACAGTGAGGGGTGTGGGGTATATCAGTGTTACAGTGAGGGGTGTGGGGTATATCAGTGTTACAGTGAGGGATGTGGGATATATCAGTGTTACAGTGAGGGGTGTGGGGTATATCAGTGTTACAGTGAGGGGTGTGGGGTATATCAGTGTTACAGTGAGGGGTGTGGGGTATATCAGTGTTACAGTGAGGGGTGTGGGGTATATCAGTGTTACAGTGAGGGGTGTGGGGTATATCAGAGTGTTACAGTGAGGGGTGTGGGGTATATCAGAGTGTTACAGTGAGGGGTGTGGGGTATATCAGAGTGTTACAGTGAGGGGTGTGGGGTATATCAGTGTTACAGTGAGGGGTGTGGGGTATATCAGAGTGTTACAGTGAGGGGTGTGGGGTATATCAGAGTGTTACAGTGAGGGGTGTGGGGTATATCAGTGTTACAGTGAGGGGTGTGGGGTATATCAGTGTTACAGTGAGGGATGTGGGATATATCAGTGTTACAGTGAGGGGTGTGGGGTATATCAGTGTTACAGTGAGGGGTGTGGGGTATATCAGTGTTACAGTGAGGGGTGTGGTGTATATCAGAGTGTTACAGTGAGGGGTGTGGGGTATATCAGTGTTACAATGAGGGGTGTGGGATATATCAGTGTTACAGTGAGGGGTGTGGGGTATATCAGTGTTACAGTGAGGGGTGAGGGGTGTATCAGTGTTACAGTGAGGGGTGTGGGGTATATCAGTGTTACAGTGAGGGGTGTGGGGTATATCAGAGTGTTACAGTGAGGGATGTGGGGTATATCAGTGTTACAGTGAGGGGTGTGGGGTATATCAGTGTTACAGTGAGGGGTGTGGGGTATATCAGTGTTACAGTGAGGGTGTGGGGTATATCAGAGTGTTACAGTGAGGGGTGTGGGATATATCAGTGTTACAGTGAGGGGTGTGGGGTATATCAGTGTTACAGTGAGGGGTGTGGGATATATCAGTGTTACAGTGAGGGGTGTGGGGTATATCAGAGTTACAGTGAGGGGTGTGGGGTATATCAGTGTTACAGTGAGGGGTGTGGGGTATATCAGTGTTACAGTGAGGGGTGTGGGGTATATCAGAGTTACAGTGCGGGGTGTGGGGTATATCAGTGTTACAGTGAGGGGTGTGGGGTATATCAGTGTTACAGTGAGGGGTGTGGTGTATATCAAAGCGTTACAGTGAGGAGTGTGGGGTGTATCAGTGTTACAGTGAGGGGTGTGGGGTATATCAGTGTTACAGTGAGGGGTGTGGGGGATATCAGAGTTACAGTGAGGGGTGTGGGGTATATCAGTGTTACAGTGAGGGGTGTGGTGTATATCAGAGCGTTACAGTGAGGGGTGTGGGGTATATCAGTGTTACAGTGAGGGGTGTGGGGTATATCAGTGTTACAGTGAGGGGTGTGGGATATATCAGTGTTACAGTGAGGGGTGTGGGGTATATCAGTGTTACAGTGAGGGGTGTGGGGTATATCAGTGTTACAGTGAGGGATGTGGGATATATCAGTGTTACAGTGAGGGGTGTGGGGTATATCAGTGTTACAGTGAGGGGTGTGGGGTATATCAGTGTTACAGTGAGGGGTGTGGGGTATATCAGTGTTACAGTGAGGGGTGTGGGGTATATCAGTGTTACAGTGAGGGGTGTGGGGTATATCAGAGTGTTACAGTGAGGGGTGTGGGGTATATCAGAGTGTTACAGTGAGGGGTGTGGGGTATATCAGAGTGTTACAGTGAGGGGTGTGGGGTATATCAGTGTTACAGTGAGGGGTGTGGGGTATATCAGAGTGTTACAGTGAGGGGTGTGGGGTATATCAGAGTGTTACAGTGAGGGGTGTGGGGTATATCAGTGTTACAGTGAGGGGTGTGGGGTATATCAGTGTTACAGTGAGGGATGTGGGATATATCAGTGTTACAGTGAGGGGTGTGGGGTATATCAGTGTTACAGTGAGGGGTGTGGGGTATATCAGTGTTACAGTGAGGGGTGTGGTGTATATCAGAGTGTTACAGTGAGGGGTGTGGGGTATATCAGTGTTACAATGAGGGGTGTGGGATATATCAGTGTTACAGTGAGGGGTGTGGGGTATATCAGTGTTACAGTGAGGGGTGAGGGGTGTATCAGTGTTACAGTGAGGGGTGTGGGGTATATCAGTGTTACAGTGAGGGGTGTGGGGTATATCAGAGTGTTACAGTGAGGGATGTGGGGTATATCAGTGTTACAGTGAGGGGTGTGGGGTATATCAGTGTTACAGTGAGGGGTGTGGGGTATATCAGTGTTACAGTGAGGGTGTGGGGTATATCAGAGTGTTACAGTGAGGGGTGTGGGATATATCAGTGTTACAGTGAGGGGTGTGGGGTATATCAGTGTTACAGTGAGGGGTGTGGGATATATCAGTGTTACAGTGAGGGGTGTGGGGTATATCAGAGTTACAGTGAGGGGTGTGGGGTATATCAGTGTTACAGTGAGGGGTGTGGGGTATATCAGTGTTACAGTGAGGGGTGTGGGGTATATCAGAGTTACAGTGCGGGGTGTGGGGTATATCAGTGTTACAGTGAGGGGTGTGGGGTATATCAGTGTTACAGTGAGGGGTGTGGTGTATATCAAAGCGTTACAGTGAGGAGTGTGGGGTGTATCAGTGTTACAGTGAGGGGTGTGGGGTATATCAGTGTTACAGTGAGGGGTGTGGGGGATATCAGAGTTACAGTGAGGGGTGTGGGGTATATCAGTGTTACAGTGAGGGGTGTGGTGTATATCAGAGCGTTACAGTGAGGGGTGTGGGGTATATCAGTGTTACAGTGAGGGGTGTGGGGTATATCAGTGTTACAGTGAGGGGTGTGGGGGATATCAGAGTTACAGTGAGGGGTGTGGGGTATATCAGTGTTACAGTGAGGGGTGTGGTGTATATCAGAGCGTTACAGTGAGGGGTGTGGGGTATATCAGTGTGTTACAGTGAGGGGTGTGGGGTATATCAGTGTTACAGTGAGGGGTGTGGGGTATATCAGTGTTACAGTGAGGGGTGAGGGGTATATCAGTGTTACAGTGAGGGGTATGGGGTATATCAGTGTTACAGTGAGGGGTGTGGTGTATATCAGAGCGTTACAGTGAGGAGTGTGGGGTGTATCAGTGTTACAGTGAGGGGTGTGGGGTATATCAGTGTTACAGTGAGGGGTGTGGGGGATATCAGAGTTACAGTGAGGGGTGTGGGGTATATCAATGTTACGGTGAGGGGTGTGGGGTATATCAGAGTGTTACAGTGAGGGGTGTGGGGTATATCAGTGTTACAGTGAGGGGTGTGGGGTATATCAGTGTTACAGTGAGGGGTGTGGGGTATATCAGTGTTACAGTGAGGGGTGGGGGGTATATCAGTGTTACAGTGAGGGGTGTGGGGTATATCAGTGTTACAGTGAGGGGTGTGGGGTATATCAGTGTTACAGTGAGGGGTGTGGGGTATATCAGTGTTACAGTGAGGGGTGTGGGGTATATCAGTGTTACAGTGAGGGGTGTGGGGTATATCAGAGTGTTACAGTGAGGGGTGTGGGATATATCAGTGTTACAGTGAGGGGTGTGGGGTATATCAGTGTTACAGTGAGGGGTGTGGGGGATATCAGAGTTACAGTGAGGGGTGTGGGGTATATCAGTGTTACAGTGAGGGGTGTGGTGTATATCAGAGCGTTACAGTGAGGGGTGTGGGGTATATCAGTGTGTTACAGTGAGGGGTGTGGGGTATATCAGTGTTACAGTGAGGGGTGTGGGGTATATCAGTGTTACAGTGAGGGGTGAGGGGTATATCAGTGTTACAGTGAGGGGTATGGGGTATATCAGTGTTACAGTGAGGGGTGTGGTGTATATCAGAGCGTTACAGTGAGGAGTGTGGGGTGTATCAGTGTTACAGTGAGGGGTGTGGGGTATATCAGTGTTACAGTGAGGGGTGTGGGGGATATCAGAGTTACAGTGAGGGGTGTGGGGTATATCAGTGTTACAGTGAGGGGTGTGGTGTATATCAGAGCGTTACAGTGAGGGGTGTGGGGTATATCAGTGTGTTACAGTGAGGGGTGTGGGGTATATCAGTGTTACAGTGAGGGGTGTGGGGTATATCAGTGTTACAGTGAGGGGTGAGGGGTATATCAGTGTTACAGTGAGGGGTATGGGGTATATCAGTGTTACAGTGAGGGTTGTGGGGTATATCAGTGTTGCAGTGAGGGGTGTGGGCTATATCAGTGTTACAGTGGGGGGTGTGGGGTATATCAGTGTTACAGTGAGGGGTGTGGTGTATATCAGAGTGTTACAGTGAGGGGTGTGGGGTATATCAGTGTTACAGTGAGGGGTGTGGGGTATATCAGAGTGTTACAGTGAGGGGTGTGGGCTATATCAGTGTTACAGTGGGGGGTGTGGGGTATATCAGTGTTACAGTGAGGGGTGTGGGGTATATCAGTGTTACAGTGAGGGGTGTGGGGTATATCAGTGTTACAGTGAGGGGTGTGGGGGATATCAGAGTTACAGTGAGGGGTGTGGGGTATATCAGTGTTACAGTGAGGGGTGTGGTGTATATCAGAGCGTTACAGTGAGGGGTGTGGGGTATATCAGTGTGTTACAGTGAGGGGTGTGGGGTATATCAGTGTTACAGTGAGGGGTGTGGGGTATATCAGTGTTACAGTGAGGGGTGAGGGGTATATCAGTGTTACAGTGAGAGGTATGGGGTATATCAGTGTTACAGTGAGGGGTGTGGTGTATATCAGAGCGTTCCAGTGAGGAGTGTGGGGTGTATCGGTGTTACAGTGAGGGGTGTGGGGTATATCAGTGTTACAGTGAGGGGTGTGGGGGATATCAGAGTTACAGTGAGGGGTGTGGGGTATATCAGTGTTACAGTGAGGGGTGTGGTGTATATCAGAGCGTTACAGTGAGGTGTGTGGGGTATATCAGTGTGTTACAGTGAGGGGTGTGGGGTATATCAGTGTTACAGTGAGGGGTATGGGGTATATCAGTGTTACAGTGAGGGGTGTGGGGTATATCAGTGTTGCAGTGAGGGGTGTGGGGTATATCAGAGTGTTACAGTGAGGGGTGTGGGATATATCAGTGTGTTACAGTGAGGGGTGTGGGGTATATCAGTGTTACAGTGAGGGGTGTGGTGTATATCAGTGTTACAGTGAGGGGTGTGGGGTATATCAGTGTTACGGTGAGGGGTGTGGGGTATATCAGAGTGTTACAGTGAGGGGTGTGGGGTATATCAGTGTTACAGTGAGGGGTGTGGGGTATATCAGTGTTACAGTGAGGGGTGTGGGGTATATCAGTGTTACGGTGAGGGGTGTGCGTTATATCAGAGTGTTACAGTGAGGGATGTGGGGTACATCAGTGTTACAGTGAGGGGTGTGGGATATATCAGAGTTACAGTGAGGGGTGTGGGGTATATCAGTGTTACAGTGAGGGGTGTGGGGTATATCAGTGTTACAGTGAGGGGTGTGGGGTATATCAGTGTTTCAGTGAGGGGTATGGGGTATATCAGTGTTACAGTGAGGGGTGTGGGGTATATCAGTGTTACAGTGAGGGGTGTGGGATATATCAGAGTTACAGTGAGGGGTGTGGGGTATATCAGTGTTACAGTGAGAGGTGTGGGGTATATCAGTGTTACAGTGAGGGGTGTGGGGTATATCAGTGTTACAGTGAGGGGTGTGGGGTATATCAGTGTTACAGTGAGGGGTGTGGGGTATATCAGTGTTACAGTGAGGGGTGTGGGGTATAACAGTGTTACAGTGAGGGGTGTGGGGTATATCAGTGTTACAGTGAGGGGTGTGGGGTATATCAGAGTGTTACAGTGAGGGGTGTGGGGTATATCAGTGTTACAGTGAGGGGTGTGGGTTATATCAGTGTTTCAGTGAGGGGTGTGGGATATATCAGTGTTACAGTGAGGGGTGTGGGATATATCAGTGATACAGTGAGGGGTGTGGGGCATATCAGAGTGTTACAGTGAGGGGTGTGAGGTATATCAGTGTTACAGTGAGGGGTGTGGGGTATATCAGAGTGTTACAGTGAGGGGTGTGGGGTATATCAGAGTGTTACAGTGAGGGGTGTGGGGTATATCAGTGTTACAGTGAGGGGTGTGGGGTATATCAGTGTTACAGTGAGGGATGTGGGATATATCAGTGTTACAGTGAGGGGTGTGGGGTATATCAGTGTTACAGTGAGGGGTGTGGGGTATATCAGTGTTACAGTGAGGGGTGTGGGGTATATCAGTGTTACAGTGAGGGGTGTGGGGTATATCAGTGTTACAGTGAGGGGTGTGGGGTATATCAGAGTGTTACAGTGAGGGGTGTGGGGTATATCAGAGTGTTACAGTGAGGGGTGTGGGGTATATCAGAGTGTTACAGTGAGGGGTGTGGGGTATATCAGTGTTACAGTGAGGGGTGTGGGGTATATCAGAGTGTTACAGTGAGGGGTGTGGGGTATATCAGAGTGTTACAGTGAGGGGTGTGGGGTATATCAGTGTTACAGTGAGGGGTGTGGGGTATATCAGTGTTACAGTGAGGGATGTGGGATATATCAGTGTTACAGTGAGGGGTGTGGGGTATATCAGTGTTACAGTGAGGGGTGTGGGGTATATCAGTGTTACAGTGAGGGGTGTGGTGTATATCAGAGTGTTACAGTGAGGGGTGTGGGGTATATCAGTGTTACAATGAGGGGTGTGGGATATATCAGTGTTACAGTGAGGGGTGTGGGGTATATCAGTGTTACAGTGAGGGGTGAGGGGTGTATCAGTGTTACAGTGAGGGGTGTGGGGTATATCAGTGTTACAGTGAGGGGTGTGGGGTATATCAGAGTGTTACAGTGAGGGGTGTGGGATATATCAGTGTTACAGTGAGGGGTGTGGGGTATATCAGAGTGTTACAGTGAGGGGTGTGGGGTATATCAGAGTGTTACAGTGAGGGGTGTGGGGTATATCAGAGTGTTACAGTGAGGGGTGTGGGGTATATCAGAGTGTTACAGTGAGGGGTGTGGGGTATATCAGTGTTACAGTGAGGGGTGTGGGGTATATCAGTGTTACAGTGAGGGGTGTGGGGTATATCAGAGTTACAGTGAGGGGTGTGGGGTATATCAGTGTTACAGTGAGGGCTGTGGGGTATATCAGAGCGTTACAGTGAGGAGTGTGGGGTATATCAGTGTTACAGTGAGGGGTGTGGGGTATATCAGTGTTACAGTGAGGGGTGTGGGATATATCAGTGTTACAGTGAGGGGTGTGGGGTATATCAGAGTGTTACAGTGAGGGGTGTGGGGTATATCAGAGTGTTACAGTGAGGGGTGTGGGGTATATCAGAGTGTTACAGTGAGGGGTGTGGGGTATATCAGAGTGTTACAGTGAGGGGTGTGGGGTATATCAGTGTTACAGTGAGGGGTGTGGGGTATATCAGTGTTACAGTGAGGGGTGTGGGGTATATCAGAGTTACAGTGAGGGGTGTGGGGTATATCAGTGTTACAGTGAGGGCTGTGGGGTATATCAGAGCGTTACAGTGAGGAGTGTGGGGTATATCAGTGTTACAGTGAGGGGTGTGGGGTATATCAGTGTTACAGTGAGGGGTGTGGGATATATCAGTGTTACAGTGAGGGGTGTGGGGTATATCAGGCCCCCCGAAGGGCCTGTTCCTGTGCTGTATATTTATTTGTTATTTGTTTTGTTCTTTTGAGAGCAAGAGAGAGAGAGCGAGCGCAAGAGAGAGAGAGAGCGCAAGAGAGAGAGAGCGCAAGAGAGAGAGAGCGCAAGAGAGAGAGAGCGCAAGAGAGAGAGAGCGCAAGAGAGAGAGAGCGCAAGAGAGAGAGAGCGCAAGAGAGAGAGAGTGCAAGAGAGAGAGAGAGTGCAAGAGAGAGAGAGAGTGCAAGAGAGAGAGAGCGCAAGAGAGAGAGAGAGAGCGCAAGAGAGAGAGAGAGAGAGCGCAAGAAAGAGAGAGTGCAAGAGAGAGAGAGTGCAAGAGAGAGAGAGTGCAAGCGAGAGAGAGTGCAAGAGAGGGAGAGTGCAAGAGAGAGAGTGCAAGAGAGAGAGAGAGTGCAAGAGAGAGAGAGAGTGCAAGAGAGAGAGAGAGTGCAAGAGAGAGAGAGCGGAAGAGAGAGAGCGCGCAAGAGAGAGAGAACGCAAGTGAGAGAGAGCGCAAGAGAGAGAGATCGCAAGAGAGAGAACGCAAGAGAGAGCGCAAGAGAGAGAGGACGCAAGAGAGAGAGAGCGCAAGAGAGAGAGAGCGCAAGAGAGAGAGAACGCAAGAGAGAGAGAGCGCAAGAGAGAGAGCGCGCAAGAGAGAGAGCGCGCAAGAGAGAGAGCGCGCAAGAGAGAGAGAGCGCAAGAGAGAGAGAGCGCAAGAGAGAGTGAGCGCAAGAGAGAGAGCGCAAGAGAGAGAGAGCGCAAGAGAGAGAGTGCGTAAGAGAGATAGAGCGCAAGAGAGAGAGAGCGCAAGAGAGAGAGAGAGCACAAGAGAGAGCGCAAGAGTGAGAGAGCGCACAAGAGAGAGAGAGCGCACAAGAGCTAGAGAGCGCAAGAGAGAGAGAGAGAGAGAGCGCAAGAGAGAGAGAGTGCAAGAGAGAGAGAGCAAAAAAGAGAGAGAGCGCAAGAGAGAGAGAGCGCACAAGAGAGAGAGAGAGAGCGCACAAGAGGGAGAGAGCGCGAGCGGAAGAAAGAGAGAGTGCAAGAGAGAGAGCATGCGCAAGAGAGGGAGAGCGCAAGAGAGAGAGAGCGCAAGAGAGAGAGAGCGCAAGAGAGAGAGAGCGCAAGAGAGAGAGCGCAAGAGAGAGAGAGCGCAAGAGAGAGAGAGCGCAAGAGAGAGAGAGCGCAAGAGAGAGAGAGCGCAAGAGAGAGAAGCGCAAGAGAGAGAGAGCGCAAGAGAGAGAGAGCGCAAGAGAGAGAGAGCGCAAGAGAGAGAGAGCGCAAGAGAGAGAGAGCGCAAGAGAGAGAGAGCGCAAGGGAGAGAGAGCATGCAAGAGAGAGAGAGAGCGCTCAAGAGAGAGAGAGCGCAAGAGAGAGAGAGAGAGCGCAAGAAAGAGAGTGCAAGAGAGAGAGCATGCGTAAGAAAGGGAGAGCGCAAGAGAGAGAGCGCGCAAGAGAGAGAGAGCGCAAGAGAGAGAGAGCGGAAGAGAGAGAGAGCGCAAGAGAGAGCGAGCGCAAGAGAGAGCGCAAGAGAGAGTGTGCGTAAGAGAGAGAGAGCGCAAGAGAGGGAGAGCGCAAGAGAGAGAGAGCACAAGAGAGAGCGCAAGAGTGAGAGAGCGCACGAGAGAGAGAGCGCACAAGAGCTAGAGAGCGCAAGAGAGAGAGAGAGAGAGAGAGCGCAAGAGAGAGAGAGCGCACAAGAGAGAGAGAGAGCGCACAAGAGGGAGAGAGCGCGAGCGCAAGAAAGAGAGAGTGCAAGAGAGAGAGCATGCGCAAGAGAGGGAGAGCGCAAGTGAGAGAGAGCGCAAGAGAGAGAGAGCGCAAGAGAGAGAGAGCGCAAGAGAGAGAGAGCGCAAGAGAGAGAGAGCGCAAGAGAGAGAGAGCGCAAGAGAGAGGGAGCGCAAGAGAGAGGGAGCGCAAGAGAGAGAGAGCGCAAGAGAGAGAGAGCGCAAGAGAGAGAGAGCGCAAGAGAGAGAGAGCGCAAGAGAGAGAGAGCGCAAGAGAGAGAGAGCGCAAGAGAGAGAGCGCAAGAGAGAGAGCGCAAGAGAGAGAGCGCAAGAGAGAGAGCGCAAGAGAGAGACAGCGCAAGAGAGAGAGAGCGCAAGAGAGAGAGAGAGCGCAAGAGAGAGAGAGCGCAAGAGAGAGAGAGAGCGCAAGAGAGAGAGAGCGCAAGAGAGAGAGAGCGCAAGAGAGAGAGAGCGCAAGAGAGAGAGAGCGCAAGCGAGAGAGAGAGCGCAAGCGAGAGAGAGAGCGCAAGCGAGAGAGAGAGCGCAAGAGAGAGAGAGAGCGCAAGAGAGAGAGAGAGCGCAAGAGAGAGAGAGAGCGCAAGAGAGAGAGAGAGCGCAAGAGAGAGAGAGAGCGCAAGAGAGAGAGAGCGCAAGAGAGAGCGCAAGAGTGAGAGAGCGCACAAGAGAGAGAGAGAGCGCAAGAGAGAGAGAGAGCGCGAGAGAGAGAGAGAGCGCAAGAGAGAGAGAGCGCACAAGAGAGAGCGCAACAGAGAGAGAGCGCAAGAGAGAGAGTGCGCAAGAGAGAGAGAGCGCAAGAGAGAGAGAGCGCAAAAGAGAGAGAGAGCGCAAGAGAGAGAGAGCGCAAGAGAGAAAGAGCACAAGAGAGAGAGAGAGAGCGCAAGAAAGAGAGAGTGCAAGAGAGAGAGCATGCGCAAGAGAGGTAGAGCGCAAGAGAGAGAGAGCGCAAGAGAGAGTGCAAGAGAGAGAGAGTGCAAGAGAGAGAGCGCAAGAGAGAGAGAGAGAGCGCAAGAAAGAGAGAGTGCAAGAGAGAGAGAGTGCAAGAGAGAGTGCAAAAGAGAGAGACAGTGCAAGAGAGAGAGACAGTGCAAGAGAGAGAGAGCGCAAGAGAGAGAGAGCGCAAGAGAGAGAGAGCGCAAGAGAGAGGGAGAGCGCAAGAGAGAGCGCAAGAGAGAGAGAGCGCAAGAGAGAGAGCGCAAGAGAGAGAGCGCAAGAGAGAGAGAGCGCAAGAGAGAGAGAGCGCAAGAGAGAGAGAGCGCAAGAGAGAGAGAGCGCAAGAGAGAGAGAGCGCAAGAGAGAGAGAGCGCAAGAGATAGAGAGCGCAAGAGAGAGAGAGCCCAAGAGAGAGAGAGCCCAAGAGAGAGAGAGCGCAAGAGAGAGAGAGCGCAAGAGAGAGAGAGCGCAAGAGAGAGAGAGCGCAAGAGAGAGAGAGCGCAAGAGAGAGAGAGCGCAAGAGAGAGAGAGGGCAATAGAGAGAGAGCGCAAGAGAGAGAGCGCAAGAGAGAGAGCGCAAGAGAGAGAGCGCAAGAGAGAGAGAACGCAAGAGAGAGAGAGCGCGAGAGAGAGAGCGCAAGAGAGAGAGAGCGCAAGAGAGAGAGAGCGCAAGAGAGAGAGAGCGCAAGAGAGAGAGAGCGCAAGAGACAGAGAGCGCAAGAGACAGAGAGCGCAAGAGACAGAGAGCGCAAGGGAGAGAGAGCGTAAGAGAGAGAGTGCGCAAGAGAGAGAGTGCGCAAGAGAGAGAGTGCGCAAGAGAGAGAGTGCGCAAGGGAGAGAGCGCACAAGAGTGAGAGAGCGCACAAGAGAGAGAGAGCGCACAAGAGAGAGAGCGCAAGAGAGAGAGAGAGAGCGCAAGAGAGAGAGAGCGCAAGAGAGAGAGAGCGCAAGAGAGAGAGAGCGAAAAAGAGAGAGAGCGTAAGAGAGAGAGAGCGTAAGAGAGAGAGAGAGCGCAAGAGAGAGAGCGCAAGAAAGAGAGAGTGCAAGAGAGAGAGCATGCGCAAGAGAGGGAGAGCGCAAGAGAGAGAGAGCGCAAGAGAGAGAGAGCGCAAGAGAGAGAGAGCGCAAGAGAGAGAGAGCGCAAGAGATAGAGAGCGCAAGAGAGAGAGAGCCCAAGAGAGAGAGAGCCCAAGAGAGAGAGAGCGCAAGAGAGAGAGAGCGCAAGAGAGAGAGAGCGCAAGAGAGAGAGAGCGCAAGAGAGAGAGAGCGCAAGAGAGAGAGAGGGCAATAGAGAGAGAGCGCAAGAGAGAGAGCGCAAGAGAGAGAGCGCAAGAGAGAGAGCGCAAGAGAGAGAGAACGCAAGAGAGAGAGAGCGCGAGAGAGAGAGCGCAAGAGAGAGAGAGCGCAAGAGAGAGAGAGCGCAAGAGAGAGAGAGCGCAAGAGAGAGAGAGCGCAAGAGAGAGAGAGCGCAAGAGACAGAGAGCGCAAGAGACAGAGAGCGCAAGAGACAGAGAGCGCAAGGGAGAGAGAGCGTAAGAGAGAGAGTGCGCAAGAGAGAGAGTGCGCAAGAGAGAGAGTGCGCAAGAGAGAGAGTGCGCAAGGGAGAGAGCGCACAAGAGTGAGAGAGCGCACAAGAGAGAGAGAGCGCACAAGAGAGAGAGCGCAAGAGAGAGAGAGAGAGCGCAAGAGAGAGAGAGCGCAAGAGAGAGAGAGCGCAAGAGAGAGAGAGCGAAAGAGAGAGAGAGCGTAAGAGAGAGAGAGCGTAAGAGAGAGAGAGAGCGCAAGAGAGAGAGCGCAAGAAAGAGAGAGTGCAAGAGAGAGAGCATGCGCAAGAGAGGGAGAGCGCAAGAGAGAGAGAGCGCAAGAGAGAGAGAGAGCAAGAGAGAGAGAGAGAGCGCAAGAGAGAGAGAGCGCAAGAGAGAGAGAGCGCAAGAGAGAGAGAGCGCAAGAGAGAGAGAGCGCAAGAGAGAGAGAGCGCGAGAGAGAGAGCGCAAGAGGGAGAGAGCGCAAGAGAGAGAGAGCGCAAGAGAGAGAGAGCGCAAGAGAGAGAGAGCGCAAGAGAGAGAGAGCGCAAGAGAGAGAGAGCGCAAGAGAGAGAGAGCGCAAGAGAGAGAGAGAGAGCGCAAGAGAGAGCGCAAGAGTGAGAGCGCACAAGAGAGAGAGCGCAAGAGAGAGAGAGCGCAAGAGAGAGAGAGCGCAAGAGAGAGAGAGCGCAAGAGAGAGAGAGCGCGCAAGAGAGAGAGAGAGCGCTCAAGAGAGAGAGAGCGCTCAAGAGAGAGAGAGAGAGCGCAAGAAAGAGAGAGTGCAAGAGAGAGCGCAAGAGAGAGAGAGTTCAAGAGAGAGTGAGTGCAAGAGAGAGAGAGTGCAAGAGAGAGAGAGTGCATGAGAGAGAGAGTGCATGAGAGAGAGAGTGCATGAGAGAGAGAGTACAAGAGAGAGAGAGTGCAAGAGAGAGAGAGTGCAAGAGAGAGAGAGTGCAAGAGAGAGAGAGTGCGAGAGAGAGAGAGAGCGCAAGAAAGAGAGAGTGCAAGAGAGAGAGAGTGCAAGAGAGAGAGAGTTCAAGCGAGAGAGAGTGCAAGAGAGGGAGAGTGCAAGAGAGGGAGAGCCCAAGAGAGAGAGAGCGCAAGATAGAGCGCAAGAGAGAGAGAGTTCAAGAGAGAGAGAGTGCAAGAGAGAGAGAGTGCATGAGAGAGAGAGTGCATGAGAGAGAGAGTGCATGAGAGAGAGAGTGCAAGAGAGAGAGAGTACAAGAGAGAGAGAGTGCAAGAGAGAGAGAGTGCAGAGAGAGAGAGTGCAGAGAGAGAGAGTGCAAGAGAGAGAGAGTGCAAGAGAGAGAGAGTGCAAGAGAGAGAGAGTGCAAGAGAGAGAGAGTGCAAGAGAGAGAGTGTGTAAGAGAGAGAGAGCGCAAGAGAGAGAGAGAGAGCGCAAGAAAGAGAGAGCGCAAGAAAGAGAGAGTGCAAGAGAGAGAGAGTTCAAGCGAGAGAGAGTGCAAGAGAGGGAGAGTGCAAGAGAGAGAGTGCAAGAGAGAGAGAGAGTGCAAGAGAGAGAGCGGAAGAGAGAGAGAGCGCAAGAGAGAGAGAACGCAAGTGAGAGAGAGCGCAAGAGAGAGAGCGCAAGAGAGAGAACGCAAGAGAGAGAGAGCGCAAGAGAGAGAGAGCGCAAGAGAGAGAACGCAAGAGAGAGTGCAAGAGAGAGAGGACGCAAGAGAGAGAGCGCAAGAGAGAGAGCGCAAGAGAGAGAGAGCGCAAGAGAGAGAGAGCGCAAGAGAGAGAGCGCGCAAGAGAGAGAGAGCGCAAGAGAGAGAGAGCGCAAGAGAGAGAGAGCGCAAGAGAGAGAGAGCGCAAGAGAGAGAGAGCGCAAGAGAGAGAGCGCAAGAGAGAGTGAGCGCAAGAAAGAGAATGCGTAAGAGAGAGAGAGCGCAAGAGAGAGAGAGCGCAAGAGAGAGAGAGCGCAAGAGAGAGAGAGCACAAGAGAGAGCGCAAGAGTGAGAGAGCGCACAAGAGAGAGAGAGCGCACAAGAGCTAGAGAGTGCAAGAGAGAGAGAGAGAGAGAGCGCAAGAGAGAGAGAGCGCAAGAGAGAGAGCGAAAGAGAGAGAGAGCGCACAAGAGAGAGAGCGCACAAGAGAGAGAGCGCACAAGAGGGAGAGAGCGCGAGCGCAAGAAAGAGAGAGTGCAAGAGAGAGAGCATGCGCAAGAGAGGGAGAGCGCAAGAGAGAGAGAGCGCAAGAGAGAGAGAGCGCAAGAGAGAGAGAGCGCAAGAGAGAGAGAGCGCAAGAGAGAGAGCGCAAGAGAGAGAGAGCGCAAGAGAGAGAGAGCGCAAGAGAGAGAGAGCGCAAGAGAGAGAGAGCGCAAGAGAGAGAGAGCGCAAGAGAGAGGGAGCGCAAGAGAGAGAGCGCAAGAGAGAGAGCGCAAGAGAGAGAGCGCAAGAGAGAGAGAGCGCAAGAGAGAGAGAGCGCAAGAGAGAGAGAGCGCAAGAGAGAGAGAGCGCAAGCGAGCGAGAGCGCAAGAGAGAGAGAGCGCAAGAGAGAGAGAGCGCAAGAGAGAGAGAGCGCAAGAGAGAGAGAGCGCAAGCGAGAGAGAGAGCGCAAGAGAGAGAGAGAGCGCGCAAGAGAGAGAGCGCAAGAGAGAGAGAGAGCGCAAGAGAGAGAGAGCGCAAGAGAGAGGAGAGCACAAGAGAGAGCGCAAGTGTGAGAGAGCGCACAAGAGAGAGCGCAAGAGAGAGAGAGCGCAAGAGAGAGAGAGCGCAAGAGAGAGAGAGCGCAAGAGAGAGAGAGCGCAAGAGAGAGAGCGCAAGAGAGAGAGAGCGCAAGAGAGAGAGAGCGCAAAAGAGAGAGAGAGCGCAAGAGAGGTAGAGCGCAAGAGAGAGAGAGCGCAAGAGAGAGTGCAAGAGAGAGAGAGTGCAAGAGAGAGAGCGCAAGAGAGAGAGAGAGAGCGCAAGAAAGAGAGCGCAAGAGAGAGTGCAAGAGAGAGAGAGTGCAAGGGAGAGTGCAAGAGAGAGAGAGAGTGCAAGAGAGAGAGAGTGCAAGAGAGAGAGAGCGCAAGAGAGAGAGCGCAAGAGAGAGAGAGCGCAAGAGAGAGAGAGCGCAAGAGAGAGAGAGCGCAAGAGAGAGAGAGCGCAAGAGAGAGAGAGCGCAAGAGAGAGAGAGAGCGCAAGAGAGAGAGAGCGCAAGAGAGAGAGAGCGCAAGAGAGAGAGAACGCAAGAGAGGGAGCGCAAGAGAGAGAGAGCGCAAGAGAGAGAGAGAGCGCAAGAGAGAGAGGGCGCAAGAGAGAGAGAGCGCAAGAGAGAGAGAGCGCAAGAGAGAGAGAGCGCAAGAGAGAGAGAGCGCAAGAGAGAGAGAGCGCAAGAGAGAGAGAGCGCAAGAGAGAGAGAGCGCAAGAGAGAGAGAGCGCAAGAGAGAGAGAGCGCAAGAGAGAGAGAGCGCAAGAGAGAGCGAGCGCAAGAGAGAGAGAGCGCAAGAGAGAGAGAGCGCAAGAGAGAGAGAGCGCAAGAGTGAGAGAGCGCAAGAGTGAGAGAGCGCAAGAGAGAGAGAGCGCAAGAGAGAGAGTGCGCAAGAGAGAGAGAGCGCAAGAGAGAGAGAGCGCAAAAGAGAGAGAGAGCGCAAGAGAGAGAGAGCGCAAGAGAGAAAGAGCACAAGAGAGAGAGAGAGAGCGCAAGAAAGAGAGAGTGCAAGAGAGAGAGCATGCGCAAGAGCGGTAGAGCGCAAGAGAGAGAGAGCGCAAGAGAGAGTGCAAGAGAGAGAGAGTGCAAGAGAGAGAGCGCAAGAGAGAGAGAGAGAGCGCAAGAAAGAGAGAGTGCAAGAGAGAGAGAGTGCAAGAGAGAGTGCAAAAGAGAGAGACAGTGCAAGAGAGAGAGACAGTGCAAGAGAGAGAGAGCGCAAGAGAGAGAGAGCGCAAGAGAGAGAGAGCACAAGAGAGAGAGAGAGAGCGCAAGAAAGAGAGAGTGCAAGAGAGAGAGCATGCGCAAGAGAGAGAGAGAGCGCAAGAGAGAGCGCAAGAGAGAGAGAGCGCAAGAGAGAGAGCGCAAGAGAGAGAGAGCGCAAGAGAGAGAGAGCGCAAGAGAGAGAGAGCGCAAGAGAGAGAGAGCGCAAGAGAGAGAGAGCGCAAGAGAGAGAGAGCGCAAGAGATAGAGAGCGCAAGAGAGAGAGAGCCCAAGAGAGAGAGAGCCCAAGAGAGAGAGAGCGCAAGAGAGAGAGAGCGCAAGAGAGAGAGAGCGCAAGAGAGAGAGAGCGCAAGAGAGAGAGAGCGCAAGAGAGAGAGAGCGCAAGAGAGAGAGAGGGCAATAGAGAGAGAGCGCAAGAGAGAGAGCGCAAGAGAGAGAGCGCAAGAGAGAGAGCGCAAGAGAGAGAGAACGCAAGAGAGAGAGAGCGCGAGAGAGAGAGCGCAAGAGAGAGAGAGCGCAAGAGAGAGAGAGCGCAAGAGAGAGAGAGCGCAAGAGAGAGAGAGCGCAAGAGACAGAGAGCGCAAGAGACAGAGAGCGCAAGAGACAGAGAGCGCAAGGGAGAGAGAGCGTAAGAGAGAGAGTGCGCAAGAGAGAGAGTGCGCAAGAGAGAGAGTGCGCAAGAGAGAGAGTGCGCAAGGGAGAGAGCGCACAAGAGTGAGAGAGCGCACAAGAGAGAGAGAGCGCACAAGAGAGAGAGCGCAAGAGAGAGAGAGAGAGCGCAAGAGAGAGAGAGCGCAAGAGAGAGAGAGCGCAAGAGAGAGAGAGCGAAAAAGAGAGAGAGCGTAAGAGAGAGAGAGCGTAAGAGAGAGAGAGAGCGCAAGAGAGAGAGCGCAAGAAAGAGAGAGTGCAAGAGAGAGAGCATGCGCAAGAGAGGGAGAGCGCAAGAGAGAGAGAGCGCAAGAGAGAGAGAGCGCAAGAGAGAGAGAGCGCAAGAGAGAGAGAGCGCAAGAGATAGAGAGCGCAAGAGAGAGAGAGCCCAAGAGAGAGAGAGCCCAAGAGAGAGAGAGCGCAAGAGAGAGAGAGCGCAAGAGAGAGAGAGCGCAAGAGAGAGAGAGCGCAAGAGAGAGAGAGCGCAAGAGAGAGAGAGCGCAAGAGAGAGAGAGGGCAATAGAGAGAGAGCGCAAGAGAGAGAGCGCAAGAGAGAGAGCGCAAGAGAGAGAGCGCAAGAGAGAGAGAACGCAAGAGAGAGAGAGCGCGAGAGAGAGAGCGCAAGAGAGAGAGAGCGCAAGAGAGAGAGAGCGCAAGAGAGAGAGAGCGCAAGAGAGAGAGAGCGCAAGAGACAGAGAGCGCAAGAGACAGAGAGTGCAAGAGACAGAGAGCGCAAGGGAGAGAAAGCGAAAGAGAGAGAGTGCGCAAGAGAGAGAGTGCGCAAGAGAGAGAGTGCGCAAGAGAGAGAGTGCGCAAGGGAGAGAGCGCATAAGAGTGAGAGAGCGCACAAGAGAGAGAGAGCGCACAAGAGAGAGAGCGCAAGAGAGAGAGAGAGAGCGCAAGAGAGAGAGAGCGCAAGAGAGAGAGAGCGCAAGAGAGAGAGAGCGAAAGAGAGAGAGAGCGTAAGAGAGAGAGAGCGTAAGAGAGAGAGAGCGTAAGAGAGAGAGAGAGCGCAAGAGAGAGAGCGCAAGAAAGAGAGAGTGCAAGAGAGGGAGCATGCGCAAGAGAGGGAGAGCGCAAGAGAGAGAGAGCGCAAGAGAGAGAGAGAGCAAGAGAGAGAGAGAGAGCGCAAGAGAGAGAGAGCGCAAGAGAGAGAGAGCGCAAGAGAGAGAGAGCGCAAGAGAGAGAGAGCGCAAGAGAGAGAGAGCGCGAGAGAGAGAGCGCAAGAGGGAGAGAGCGCAAGAGAGAGAGAGCGCAAGAGAGAGAGAGCGCGAGAGGGAGAGCGCAAGAGAGAGAGAGCGCAAGAGAGAGAGAGCGCAAGAGAGAGAGAGCGCAAGAGAGAGAGAGCGCAAGAGAGAGAGAGAGAGCGCAAGAGAGAGCGCAAGAGTGAGAGCGCACAAGAGAGAGAGCGCAAGAGAGAGAGAGCGCAAGAGAGAGAGAGCGCAAGAGAGAGAGAGCGCAAGAGAGAGAGAGCGCAAGAGAGAGAGAGCGCAAGAGAGAGAGAGCGCGCAAGAGAGAGAGAGAGCGCTCAAGAGAGAGAGAGCGCTCAAGAGAGAGAGAGAGAGCGCAAGAAAGAGAGAGTGCAAGAGAGAGCGCAAGAGAGAGAGAGTTCAAGAGAGAGTGAGTGCAAGAGAGAGAGAGTGCAAGAGAGAGAGAGTGCATGAGAGAGAGAGTGCATGAGAGAGAGAGTGCATGAGAGAGAGAGTGCAAGAGAGAGAGAGTACAAGAGAGAGAGAGTGCAAGAGAGAGAGAGTGCAAGAGAGAGAGAGTGCAAGAGAGAGAGAGTGCGAGAGAGAGAGAGAGCGCAAGAAAGAGAGAGTGCAAGAGAGAGAGAGTGCAAGAGAGAGAGAGTTCAAGCGAGAGAGAGTGCAAGAGAGGGAGAGTGCAAGAGAGGGAGAGCCCAAGAGAGAGAGAGCGCAAGATAGAGCGCAAGAGAGAGAGAGTTCAAGAGAGAGAGAGTGCAAGAGAGAGAGAGTGCATGAGAGAGAGAGTGCATGAGAGAGAGAGTGCATGAGAGAGAGAGTGCAAGAGAGAGAGAGTACAAGAGAGAGAGAGTACAAGAGAGAGAGAGTGCAAGAGAGAGAGAGTGCAAGAGAGAGAGAGTGCAAGAGAGAGTGCAAGAGAGAGAGAGTGAAGAGAGAGAGAGTGCAGAGAGAGAGAGTGCAAGAGAGAGAGAGTGCAAGAGAGAGAGAGTGCAAGAGAGAGAGAGTGCAAGAGAGAGAGAGTGCAAGAGAGAGAGAGTGCAAGAGAGAGAGAGTGCAAGAGAGAGAGAGTGTAAGAGAGAGAGAGCGCAAGAGAGAGAGAGAGAGCGCAAGAAAGAGAGAGTGCAAGAGAGAGAGAGTTCAAGCGAGAGAGAGTGCAAGAGAGGGAGAGTGCAAGAGAGAGAGTGCAAGAGAGAGAGAGTGCAAGAGAGAGAGCGGAAGAGAGAGAGAGCGCAAGAGAGAGAGAACGCAAGTGAGAGAGAGCGCAAGAGAGAGAGAGCGCAAGAGAGAGAACGCAAGAGAGAGAGAGCGCAAGAGAGAGAGAGCGCAAGAGAGAGAACGCAAGAGAGAGTGCAAGAGAGAGAGGACACAAGAGAGAGAGCGCAAGAGAGAGAGCGCAAGAGAGAGAGAGCGCAAGAGAGAGAGAGCGCAAGAGAGAGAGCGCGCAAGAGAGAGAGAGCGCAAGAGAGAGAGAGCGCAAGAGAGAGAGAGCGCAAGAGAGAGAGAGCGCAAGAGAGAGAGCGCAAGAGAGAGTGAGCGCAAGAAAGAGAATGCGTAAGAGAGAGAGAGCGCAAGAGAGAGAGAGCGCAAGAGAGAGAGAGCGCAAGAGAGAGAGAGCACAAGAGAGAGCGCAAGGGTGAGAGAGCGCACAAGAGAGAGAGAGCGCACAAGAGCTAGAGAGTGCAAGAGAGAGAGAGAGAGAGAGCGCAAGAGAGAGAGAGCGCAAGAGAGAGAGCGAAAGAGAGAGAGAGCGCACAAGAGAGAGAGCGCACAAGAGAGAGAGCGCACAAGAGGGAGAGAGCGCGAGCGCAAGAAAGAGAGAGTGCAAGAGAGAGAGCATGCGCAAGAGAGGGAGAGCGCAAGAGAGAGAGAGCGCAAGAGAGAGAGAGCGCAAGAGAGAGAGAGCGCAAGAGAGAGAGAGCGCAAGAGAGAGAGAGCGCAAGAGAGAGAGAGCGCAAGAGAGAGAGAGCGCAAGAGAGAGAGAGCGCAAGAGAGAGGGAGCGCAAGAGAGAGAGCGCAAGAGAGAGAGCGCAAGAGAGAGAGCGCAAGAGAGAGAGAGCGCAAGAGAGAGAGAGCGCAAGAGAGAGAGAGCGCAAGAGAGAGAGAGCGCAAGCGAGCGAGAGCGCAAGAGAGAGAGAGCGCAAGAGAGAGAGAGCGCAAGAGAGAGAGAGCGCAAGCGAGAGAGAGAGCGCAAGAGAGAGAGAGAGCAAGAGAGAGAGCGCAAGAGAGAGAGAGCGCAAGAGAGAGAGAGCGCAAGATAGAGAGAGCGCAAGAGAGAGAGAGCGCAAGAGAGAGAGAGCGCAAGAGAGAGAGAGCGCAAGAGAGAGAGAGCGCAAGAGAGAGAGAGCGCAAGAGAGAGAGAGAGCGCAAGAGAGAGCGCAAGACAGAGAGGACGCAAGAGAGAGAGCGCAAGAGAGAGAGAACGCAAGAGAGGGAGCGCAAGAGAGAGAGAGCGCGAGCGCAAGAAAGAGAGAGTGCAAGAGAGAGAGCATGCGCAAGAGAGGGAGAGCGCAAGAGAGAGAGAGCGCAAGAGAGAGAGAGCGCAAGAGAGAGAGAGCGCAAGAGAGAGAGAGCGCAAGAGAGAGAGAGCGCAAGAGAGAGAGAGCGCAAGAGAGAGAGAGCGCAAGAGAGAGGGAGCGCAAGAGAGAGAGCGCAAGAGAGAGAGCGCAAGAGAGAGAGCGCAAGAGAGAGAGAGCGCAAGAGAGAGAGAGCGCAAGAGAGAGAGAGCGCAAGAGAGAGAGAGCGCAAGCGAGCGAGAGCGCAAGAGAGAGAGAGCGCAAGAGAGAGAGAGCGCAAGAGAGAGAGAGCGCAAGCGAGAGAGAGAGCGCAAGAGAGAGAGAGAGCAAGAGAGCGCAAGAGAGAGAGAGCGCAAGAGAGAGAGAGCGCAAGATAGAGAGAGCGCAAGAGAGAGAGAGCGCAAGAGAGAGAGAGCGCAAGAGAGAGAGAGCGCAAGAGAGAGAGAGCGCAAGAGAGAGAGAGCGCAAGAGAGAGAGAGAGCGCAAGAGAGAGCGCAAGACAGAGAGGACGCAAGAGAGAGAGCGCAAGAGAGAGAGAACGCAAGAGAGGGAGCGCAAGAGAGAGAGAGCGCAAGAGAGAGAGAGAGCGCAAGAGAGAGAGGGCGCAAGAGAGAGAGAGCGCAAGAGAGAGAGAGCGCAAGAGAGAGAGAGCGCAAGAGAGAGAGAGCGCAAGAGAGAGAGAGCGCAAGAGAGAGAGAGCGCAAGAGAGAGAGAGCGCAAGAGAGAGAGAGCGCAAGAGAGAGAGAGCGCAAGGGAGAGAGAGCGCAAGAGAGAGAGAGCGCAAGAGAGAGAGAGCGCAAGAGAGAGAGAGCGCAAGAGAGAGAGAGCGCAAGAGAGAGAGAGCGCAAGAGAGAGAGAGCGCAAGAGTGAGAGAGCGCAAGAGTGAGAGAGCGCAAGAGAGAGAGAGCGCAAGAGAGAGAGAGCGCAAGAGAGAGAGAGCGCAAGAGAGAGAGAGCGCAAGAGAGAGAGGGCAATAGAGAGAGAGCGCAAGAGAGAGAGAGCGCAAGAGAGAGAGAGCGCAAGAGAGAGAGAGCGCAAGAGAGAGAGAGAGCGCAAGAGAGAGAGCGCAAGAGAGATAGAACGCAAGAGAGAGAGAGCGCAAGAGAGAGAGAGTGCAAGAGACAGAGAGCGCAAGAGAGAGCGCAAGAGAGAGAGAGAGCGCAAGAGAGAGAGCGCAAGAGAGATAGAACGCAAGAGAGAGAGAGCGCAAGAGAGAGAGAGTGCAAGAGACAGAGAGCGCAAGAGAGAGCGCAAGGGAGAGAGAGCGCAAGGGAGAGAGAGCGTAAGGGAGAGAGAGCGTAAGGGAGAGAGAGCGTAAGAGAGAGAGAGCGCAAGAGAGAGAGAGCGCAAGAGAGAGAGAGCGCAAGAGAGAGAGAGCGCAAGAGAGAGCGCACAAGAGAGAGAGAGCGCAAGAGAGAGAGTGCGCAAGAGAGAGCGCACAAGAGTGAGAGAGCGCACAAGAGAGAGAGAGCGCACAAGAGAGAGAGAGCGCAAGAGAGAGAGCGCAAGAGAGAGAGCGCAAGAGAGAGATAGAGAGCGCGAGAGAGAGAGCGAGCGCAAGAGAGAGAGAGCGCAAGAGAGAGAGAGCGCAAGAGAGAGAGAGCGTAAGAGAGAGAGAGCGTAAGAGAGAGAGAGCACACAAGAGAGAGAGAGCGCAAGAAAGAGAGAGTGCAAGAGAGAGAGCATGCGCAAGAGAGGGAGAGCGCAAGAGAGAGAGAGCGCAAGAGAGAGAGAGCGCAAGAGAGAGAGAGCGCAAGAGAGAGAGAGAGCAAGAGAGAGAGAGCGCGAGAGAGAGAGCGCAAGAGAGAGAGAGCGCAAGAGAGAGAGAGCGCAAGAGAGAGAGAGCGCAAGAGAGAGAGAGCGCAAGAGAGAGAGCGCAAGAGAGAGAGAGCGCAAGAGAGAGAGAGCGCAAGAGAGAGAGAGCGCGAGAGGGAGAGTGCAAGAGAGAGAGAGTGCAAGAGAGAGAGAGCGCAAGAGAGAGAGAGCGCAAGAGAGAGAGAGCGCAAGAGAGAGAGAGCGCAAGAGAGAGAGAGAGCGCAAGAGAGAGCGCAAGAGTTAGGGGGCACAAGAGAGAGAGCGCAAGAGAGAGAGAGCACAAGAGAGAGAGAGCGCAAGAGAGAGAGAGCACAAGAGAGAGAGAGAGAGCGCGAGAGAGAGAGCGCGAGAGAGAGAGCGCAAGAGAGAGAGAGAGAGCGCGAGAGAGTGCGAGAGAGAGAGCGCAAGAGAGTGAGAGCGACAGAGAGAGAGAGCGCAAGAGAGAGAGAGCGCACGAGAGAGGGAACGCAAGAGAGAGAGAGCGCAAGAGAGAGAGAGCGCAAGAGAGAGAGAGCGCAAGAGAGAGAGGGCAATAGAGAGAGAGCGCAAGAGAGAGAGAGCGCAAGAGAGAGAGAGCGCAAGAGAGAGAGAGCGCAAGAGAGAGAGAGAGCGCAAGAGAGAGAGCGCAAGAGAGATAGAACGCAAGAGAGAGAGAGCGCAAGAGAGAGAGAGTGCAAGAGACAGAGAGCGCAAGAGAGAGCGCAAGAGAGAGAGAGAGCGCAAGAGAGAGAGCGCAAGAGAGATAGAACGCAAGAGAGAGAGAGCGCAAGAGAGAGAGAGTGCAAGAGACAGAGAGCGCAAGAGAGAGCGCAAGGGAGAGAGAGCGCAAGGGAGAGAGAGCGCAAGGGAGAGAGAGCATAAGGGAGAGAGAGCGTAAGAGAGAGAGAGCGCAAGAGAGAGAGAGCGCAAGAGAGAGAGAGCGCAAGAGAGAGAGAGCGCAAGAGAGAGCGCATAAGAGAGAGAGAGCGCAAGAGAGAGAGTGCGCAAGAGAGAGCGCACAAGAGTGAGAGAGCACACAAGAGAGAGAGAGCGCACAAGAGAGAGAGAGCGCAAGAGAGAGAGCGCAAGAGAGAGAGCGCAAGAGAGAGATAGAGAGCGCGAGAGAGAGAGCGAGCGCAAGAGAGAGAGAGCGCAAGAGAGAGAGAGCGCAAGAGAGAGAGCGCAAGAGAGAGAGAGCGTAAGAGAGAGAGAGCACACAAGAGAGAGAGAGCGCAAGAAAGAGAGAGTGCAAGAGAGAGAGCATGCGCAAGAGAGTGAGAGCGCAAGAGAGAGAGAGCGCAAGAGAGAGAGAGCGCAAGAGAGAGAGAGCGCAAGAGAGAGAGAGAGCAAGAGAGAGAGAGCGCAAGAGAGAGAGCGCAAGAGAGAGAGAGCGCAAGAGAGAGAGAGCGCAAGAGAGAGAGAGCGCAAGAGAGAGAGAGCGCAAGAGAGAGAGCGTAAGAGAGAGAGAGCGCAAGAGAGAGAGAGCGCAAGAGAGAGAGAGCGTGAGAGGGAGAGTGCAAGAGAGAGAGAGTGCAAGAGAGAGAGAGCGCAAGAGAGAGAGAGCGCAAGAGAGAGAGAGCGCAAGAGAGAGAGAGCGCAAGAGAGAGAGAGCGCAAGAGAGAGAGAGAGAGCGCAAGAGAGAGCGCAAGAGTTAGAGCGCACAAGAGAGAGAGCGCAAGAGAGAGAGAGCGCAAGAGAGAGAGAGCGCAAGAGAGAGAGAGCACAAGAGAGAGAGAGAGAGCGCGAGAGAGAGAGCGCGAGAGAGAGAGCGCAAGAGAGAGAGAGAGAGCGCGAGAGAGAGAGCGCGAGAGAGAGAGCTCAAGAGAGTGAGAGCGACAGAGAGAGAGAGCGCAAGAGAGAGAGAGCGCACGAGAGAGAGAACGCACGAGAGAGAGAGAGAGCAAGAGAGAGAGAGAAAGTGCAAGAAAGAGAGAGAGAGAGCGCAAGAGAGAGAGCATGCGCAAGAGAGGGAGACCGCAAGAGAGAGAGAGCGCAAGAGAGAGTGCAAGAGAGAGATAGTGCAAGAGAGAGAGAGTGCAAGAGAGAGAGAGTGCAAGAGAGAGAGAGCGCAAGAGAGTGAGAGCGCAAGAGAGAGAGCATGCGCAAGAGAGGGAGAGCGCAATAGAGAGAGAGCGCAAGAGAGAGTGCAAGAGAGAGAGAGTGCAAGAGAGAGAGAGTGCAAGAGAGAGAGAGTGCAAGAGAGAGAGAGTGCAAGAGAGAGAGAGCGCAAGAGAGAGAGAGCGCAAGAGAGAGAGAGTGCAAGAGAGAGAGAGCGCAAGAGAGAGAGAGCGCAAGAGAGAGAGAGCGCAAGAGAGAGCACAAGAGAGAGAGAGCACAAGAGAGAGAGAGCGCAAGAGAGAGAGAGCGCAAGAGAGAGAGAGCGCAAGAGAGAGAGAGCGCAAGAGAGAGAGAGCGCAAGAGAGAGAGAGCGCAAGAGAGAGAGAGCGCAAGAGAGAGAGAGCGCAAGAGAGAGAGAGCGCAAGAGAGAGAGAGCGCAAGAGAAAGAGAGCGCAAGAGAGAGAGAGCGCAAGAGAGAGAGAGCGCAAGAGAGAGAGAGCGCGCAAGAGAGAAAGAGAGAGAGCGCGCAAGAGAGAAAGAGAGAGAGCGCGCAAGAGAGAGAGAGAGAGCGCAAGAGAGAGAGAGTGCAAGATAGAGAGCATGCGCAAGAGAGGGAGAGCGCAAGACTGAGAAAGAGCAAGAGAGAGAGAGCGCAAGAGAGAGAGAGCACAAGAGAGAGAGAGCGCAAGGGAGAGAGAGCGTAAGAGAGAGAGAGCGCAAGAGAGGGAGAGCGCAAGAGAGAGCGCACAAGAGAGAGAGTGCGCAAGAGAGAGCGCGCGCAAGAGAAAGCGCACAAGAGAGAGAGAGCGCACAAGGGAGAGAGAGCGCACAAGAGAGAGAGAGCGCAAGAGAGAGAGCGCAAGAGAGAGAGAGAGAGCGCAAGAGAGAGAGAGCGCAAGAGAGAGAGAGCGCAAGAGAGAGAGAGCGCAAGAGAGAGAGAGCGAAAGAGAGAGAGAGCGTAAGAGAGAGAGCACACAATAGAGAGAGAGCGCAAGAGAGAGAGCGCAAGAAAGAGAGTGCAAGAGAGAGAGCATGCGCAAGAGAGGGAGAGCGCAAGAGAGAGAGAGCGCAAGAGAGAGAGAGCGCAAGAGAGGGAGAGCGCAAGAGTGAGAGAGCGCAAGAGAGAGAGAGCGCTAGAGAGAGAGAGCGCAAGAGAGAGAGAGAGCGCAAGAGAAAGAGAGCGCAAGAGAGAGAGAGCTCAAGAGAGAGAGAGCGTAAGAGAGAGAAAGCGCAAGAAACAGAGAGCGCAAGAGAGAGAGAGCGCAAGAGAGAGAGAGCGCAAGGGAGAGAGAGCGTAAGAGAGAGAGAGCGCAAGAGAGAGAGAGCGCAAGAGAGAGTGCACAAGAGAGAGAGTGCGCAAGAGAGAGAGTGCACAAGAGAGAGAGAGCGCACAAGGGAGAGAGAGCGCACAAGAGAGAGAGAGCGCTAGAGAGAGAGCGCAAGAGAGAGAGAGCGCAAGAGAGAGAGAGCGCAAGAGAGAGAGAGCGCAAGAGAGAGAGAGCGCAAGAGAGAGAGAGCGCAAGAGAGAGAGAGCGAAAGAGAGAGAGAGCGTAAGAGAGAGAGCACACAAGAGAGAGAGAGCGCAAGAGAGAGAGCGCAAGAAAGAGAGTGCAAGAGAGAGAGCATGCGCAAGAGAGGGAGAGCGCAAGAGAGAGAGAGCGCAAGAGAGAGAGAGCGCAAGAGAGAGAGAGCGCAAGAGAGAGAGAGCGCAAGAGAGAGAGCGCAAGAGAGAGAGAGCGCAAGAGAGAGAGAGCGCAAGAGAGAGAGAGCACGAGAGGGAGAGTGCAAGAGAGAGAGAGCGCAAGAGATAGAGAGCGCAAGAGAGAGAGAGCGCAAGAGAGAGAGAGCGCAAGAGAGAGAGCGCAAGAGAGAGAGAGCGCAAGAGAGGGAGAGCGCAAGAGAGAGAGAGCGCAAGAGAGAGAGCGCAAGAGAGAGAGCGCAAGAGAGAGAGCGCAAGAGAGAGAGAGCGCAAGAGAGAGAGAGCGCAAGAGAGAGAGAGCACGAGAGGGAGAGTGCAAGAGAGAGAGAGCGCAAGAGATAGAGAGCGCAAGAGAGAGTGAGCGCAAGAGAGAGAGAGCGCAAGAGAGCGCAAGAGTGAGAGCGCACAAGAGAGAGAGAGCGCAAGAGAGAGAGCGCAAGAGAGAGAGAGCGCAAGAGAGAGAGAGCGACAGAGAGAGAGAGCGCAAGAGAGAGAGAGCGCACGAGAGAGGGAGCAAGAGAGAGAGAGAAAGCGCAAGAAAGAGAGAGAGAGAGAGCGCAAGAGAGAGAGCATGCGCAAGAGAGGGAGAGCGCAAGAGAGAGAGAGCGCAAGAGAGAGTGCAAGAGAGAGAGAGTGCAAGAGAGAGAGAGCGCAAGAGAGAGAGCATGCGCAAGAGAGAGTGCAAGAGAGAGAGAGTGCAAGAGAGAGAGAGTGCAAGAGAGAGTGAGCGCAAGAGAGAGCGCAAGAGAGAGCACAAGAGAGACAGCGCAAGAGAGAGCACAAGAGAGAGAGAGCGCAAGAGAGAGAGAGCGCAAGAGAGAGAGAGCGCGCAAGAGAGAGAGAGAGCGCGCAAGAGAGAGAGAGAGAGAGCGCAAGAGAGAGAGAGAGAGTGCAAGAGAGAGAGCATGCGCAAGAGAGGGAGAGCGCAAGTGAGAGAAAGCGCAAGAGAGAGAGAGCGCAAGAGAGCGAGAGTGCAAGAGAGAGAGAGTGCAAGAGAGAGAGAGTGCAAGAGAGAGAGCGCAAGAGAGAGAGCGCAAGAGAGAGAGAGCGCAAGAGAGAGAGAGCGCAAGAGAGAGAGAGCGCAAGAGAGAGAGAGCGCAAGATAGAGAGAGCGCAAGAGAGAGAGAGCGCAAGAGAGAGAGAGCGCAAGAGAGAGAGAGCGCAAGAGAGAGAGAGCGCAAGAGAGAGAGAGCGCAAGAGAGAGAGAGCGCAAGAGAGAGAGCGCAAGAGAGAGAGAGCGCAAGAGAGAGAGAGCGCAAGAGAGAGAGAGCGCCAGAGAGCAAGAGAGAGAGAGTGCAAGAGAGAGCATGCGCAAGAGAGGGAGAGCGCAAGAGAGGGAGAGCGCAAGAGAGAGAGAGAGCAAGAGAGAGAGAGCAAGAGAGAGAGAGAGCATGAGAGAGAGAGCAAGAGAGAGAGAGCAAAAGACAGAGTGCAAGAGAGAAAGAGCGCAAGAGAGAGAGAGCGCAAGAGAGAGAGAGCGCGCAAGAGAGAGAGAGCACAAGAGAGAGAGAACGCACAAGAGAGATAGAGCGCAAGAGAGAGAGCGCAAGAGAGAGAGAGCGCAAGAGAGAGAGAGCGCAAGAGAGAGAGAGCGCAAGAGAGAGAGTGCAAGAGAGAGCGCGAGCGAGAGAGTGCAAGAGAGAGAGAGCGCCAGAGAGAGAGCAAGAGAGAGAGAGTGCAAGAGAGAGCATGCGCAAGAGAGGGAGAGCGCAAGAGAGGGAGAGCGCAAGAGAGAGAGAGAGCAAGAGAGAGAGAGCAAGAGAGATTGAGTGCAAGAGAGAGAGAGAGCATGAGAGAGAGAGCAAGAGAGAGAGAGCAAAAGACAGAGAGTGCAAGAGAGAAAGAGCGCAAGAGAGAGAGAGCGCAAGAGAGAGAGAGCACGCAAGAGAGAGAGAACGCACAAGAGAGAGAGAGCGCAAGAGAGAGAGCGCAAGAGAGAGAGAGCGCAAGAGAGAGAGAGCGCAAGAGAGAGAGTGCAAGAGAGAGCGCGAGCGAGAGAGGGCAAGAGAGAGAGAGCGCGAGCGAGAGAGAGGGCGAGGGACAGGGGGCGCGCGTGACAGGGGGCGCGAGGGATAGAGGGCGCGAGGGACAGAGGGCGCTAGGGACGGAGGGCACTAGGGACACAGGGCGTGAGGGACACGGGGCGCGAGGGACAGGGGGCACGAGGGACAGGTGGCGCGAGGGACAGGGGGCGCGAGGGACAGGGGGCGCGAGGGATGGGGCGCGAGGGACAGGGGGCGCGAGGGACGGGGGCGCAAGGGACGGGGGGCGCGAGGGACGGGGGGCGCGAGGGACGGGGGCGCGAGGGACGGGGGGCGCGAGGGACGGGGGGCGCGAGGGACAGGGGGCGCGAGGGACGGGGAGCGCGAGGGACGGGGGGCGCGAGGGACGGGGGGCGCGAGGGACGGGGGGCGCGAGGGACGGGGGCGCGAGGGACGGGGGGCGCGAGGGACGGGGGGCGCGAGGGACGGGGGCGCGAGGGACGGGGGGCGCGTTGGACGGGGGGCGCGAGGGACGGGGGGCGCGTTGGACAGGGGGCGCGAGGGACGGGGGCGCGAGGGACGGGGGGCGTGAGGGACAGGGGGCGCGAGGGACAGTGAGAGGACTGTCAGCCACACAGTGTTCAGACCGATCTGGAGGCGACTCGTCCGCCTGTCCCTCGCTCCCCGTCCCTCGCTCACAACACTCATTTCAGCGATCTCGAGCTGTGAGGGCCCACGTGGAATCCCCCAGGACGAGCTCTCAACATCCGCCTCTCTTCAACAACCAACAAGGCGATGGTCCATCAGACAACCGACGTGTCGATTAGAATTTCAACGTGTATCGACATGAAATGTGGAAGGAGAATTATTACTCTGAATAGCCCAGCTCGCGTGGGCGCACAGAGACTCGCTCAACCACGAGCACACGCACACTTTCGCTCACACACACGCACACACGTATGATAACACACGAGCACACACGCTCGCTCACACAGACACACACTTGCTCACACACAAGCACACACAAACACAATCGCTCACACACGCACTCACACAAACACACACATGCTCACACACAAGCACACACTCGCACACTCACAAACACGCTCTCACTCGAAAATACGCCGTCTGGTACAGACACACACACAACCGAAGTATGATCAAATAGAATAGAGCCGAGCAGTCCTCGTTTCCGGGGTAAAAGGAGCGATAATGGAACGGTTGAAGCGGGGCCCGGTTACCTGGTGGTCCCCATCGCCCTCCGCTGTCCGAAACAATCGACGATTCTTACACTGACGTGCAGGCAGCTCCACTGCGATGGGGTTACTGGGTTATCGAGACAGGGTGGTGCCGTGGGGCTTAAGTCGGGAGCTCTTTCCAAGGGCCGGTGCAGACTCGATGGGCCGAATGGCCTCCCTCTGCACTGTAAATACTATGATTCTATGAAACGTGCAATCGATTGATTTCCATGCCGCACTGTGGGAGGGTCAGTGCTGAGGGAGATCCGCACTGTGGGAGGGTCGGTGCTGAGGGAGCGCCGCACTGTGGGAGGGTCAGTGCTGAGGGAGCTCCGCACTGTGGGAGGGTCAGTGCTGAGGGAGCTCCGCACTGTGGGAGGGTCAGTGCTGAGGGAGCTCCGCACTGTGGGAGGGTCAGTGCTGAGGGAGTGCCGCACTGTGGGAGGGTCAGTGCTGAGGGAGCTCCGCACTGTGGGAGGGTCAGTGCTGAGGGAGCGCCGCACTGTGGGAGGGTCAGTGCTGAGGGAGTGCCGCACTGTGGGAGGGTCAGTGCTGAGGGAGTGCCGCACTGTGGGAGGGTCAGTGCTGAGGGAGCTCCGCACTGTGGGAGGGTCAGTGCTGAGGGAGCTCCGCACTGTGGGAGGGTCAGTGCTGAGGGAGCGCCGCACTGTGGGAGGGTCAGTGCTGAGGGAGCTCCGCACTGTGGGAGGGTCAGTGCTGAGGGAGCTCCGCACTGTGGGAGGGTCAGTGCTGAGGGAGCACCGCACTGTGGGAGGGTCAGTGCTGAGGGAGCTCCGCACTGTGGGAGGGTCAGTGCTGAGGGAGCGCCGCACTGTGGGACGGTCAGTGCTGAGGGAGCGTCGCACTGTGGGAGGGTCAGTGCTGAGGGAGCGCCGAACTGTGGGAGGGTCAGTGCTGAGGGAGCTCCGCACTGCGGGAGGGTCAGTGCTGAGGGAGCTCCGCACTGTGGGAGGGTCAGTGCTGAGGGAGCACCGCACTGTGGGAGGGTCAGTGCTGAGGGTCAGTGCTGAGGGAGGGTCAGTGCTGAGGGAGTGCCGCACTGTGGGAGGGCATCAGTCCCGGCAAAACTGCTCTGGGAATTTCTGACGTGCCTGAACACTCCGGATGTGCAAACACTTTCCCCGTTGCTCGAGTTGGAAATGAGCTGAACGACCACCGGAGGGAGGCAGAAACCACGTTCCTGCCGGAGCAGAATTGACAATATTCCTCCAAGTGGCTTATTCACTGGCCGTGCAAACTCCGGGCTCGCTCGCTGAGCCTCCCACAGTGCAGTCAGCACGGTAGCACAGTGGTTAGCACTGTTGCTTCACAGCGCCAGGGTCCCAGGTCCCGTCTCACTAAGTTGAAATAAAATATTAGGGTTGCTGACCAGGAGCCCAGCCATTGGTGGGGTCCAGTCCAGGGATCGTAATAAGATGTGCAATTAAGAGGTCGTAAAAGTAGGATCAGCAGCTTCTGGAATGGCTGCGGGGTTTCACACGAACAATGATCTGCAGGCTGTTAACTGAAGGGGCTCTCTCTCTCTCTAAGACACATCTATGCAGCAAGAATTCCTCTGCCCCCCCAACTGCATTTAAAAGTGGGATTTTGATCCGGGATGGGTGCTGCTCGCTTGGAGATGAAGGAGCGATCAGCTGAGACTATTTTTCCTTCCATTGCTAAGCATTGATTAATCGGTGATTGGTAACAATTTCTTCTCTGCTGTTACAGTCAGGTATAATACTGTGGTGGTAATAACGTTTGTTCGAATGCATCATTCCACATTCTGTACGTGAAGCATATCCTGGAGTGAAGTGTCCTTCAGATTTACAAATTTACATCTGCCCCATCCTACCAAAGTGGAACACATCACCTTTTTCAGCCCACACTCGGAGCACCGTGCGCAGCCCCGGTCTCTGTGTCCCTCGCTCAGACACACACTCGGAGCACCGTGCACAGTCCTGGTCTCCGTATCCCTCGGTGAGACCCACACTCGGAGCACCATGCAGAGTCCCGGCCTCCGTATCCCTCGGTCAGGCCCACACTCGGAGCACCGTGCACAGTCCCGGTCTCCGTGTCCCTCGGTCAGACCCACACTCGGAGCACCATGCACAGTCCCGGTATCCGTATCCCTCGGTCAGACCCACACTCGGAGCACCGTGCACAGTCGCGGTATCCGTGTCCATCGGTTAGACCCACACTCGGAGCACCATGCACAGTCCCGGTCTCCCTGTCCCTCGGTCAGACCCACACTCGGAGCACCGTGCACAGTCCCGGTCTCCCTGTCCCTCGGTCAGACCCACACTCGGAGCACCGTGCACAGTCCCAGTCTCTGTGTCCCTTGGTCAGACCCACACTCGGAGCACCGTGGACAGTCCCGGTCTCCGTGTCCATCGGTCAGACCCACACTCGGAGCACCGTCCACAGTCCCGGTCTCCGTGTCCCTCAGTCAGACCCACACTCGGAGCACCGTGCACAGTCCCGGTCTCCGTGACCCTCGGTCAGACCCACACTCGGAGGACCGTGCACAGTCCCGGTCTCCGTGTCCCTCAGTCAGTCCCACACTCGGAGCACCGTGCGCAGTCCCGGTCTCCGTGTCCCACGGTTAGACCCACACTCGGAGCACCGTGCACAGTCCCGGTCTCCGTGCCCCTCAGTCAGACCCACACTCGGAGCACCGTGCACAGTCCCGGTCTCCGTATCCCTCGGTTAGAGCCACACTCGGAGCACCGTGCACAGTCCAGGTCTCCGTAAACTTAGACCCGCATTCGGAGCACCGTGCGCAGTCCGGGTCTCCGTATCCCTCGGTCAGACCCACACTCGGAGCACCGTGCACAGTCCCGGTCTCCGTGTCCCTCGGTCAGACCCACACACTGAGCACCGTGCGCAGTCCCGGTCTCCGTGTCCCTCGGTCAGTCCCACACTCGGAGCACCGTGCACAGTCCCGGTCTCAGAATCCCTCGGTTCGACCCAAACTCGGAGCACGGTGCACAGTTCCGGCCTCCGTGTCCCTCGGTCAGACTCACACTCGGAGCACTGTGCACAGTCCCGGTCTCCGTATCCCTCGGTCAGACCCACACTCGGAGCACCGTGCACAGTCCCGGTATCCGTGTATATTGGTCAGACCCACACTCGGAGCACCGTGCGCAGTCCCCGTCTCCATGACCCTCGGTCAGAACCACACTCGGAGCACCGTGCACAGTCCCGGTCTCCGTATCCCTCGGTCAGACCCACACTCGGAGCACCGTGCACAGTCCCGGTCTCCGTATCCCTCGGTTAGACCCACACTCGGAGCACCGTGCACAGTCCCGGTCTCCGTATCCCTCGGATAGACCCACACTTGGAGCACCGTGCACAGTCCCTGTCTCCGTATCCCTCGGTTAGACCCACAATCGGAGCACCGTGCACAGTCCCGATCTCCGTACCCCTCGGTTAGACCCACACTCGGAGCACTGTGCACAGTCCCGGTCTCCGTGTCCCTCGGTCAGACCCACACTTTGAGCACCGTGCACAGTCCCGGTCTCCGTGTCCCTTGGGTAGACCGACACTCGGAGCACTGTGCACAGTCCCGGTCTCCGTGTCCCTCGGTCAGACCCACACTCGGAGCACCATGCACAGTCCCGGTCTCCGTATCCCTCGGTTAGACCCACACTCGGAGCACCGTGTACAGTCCCGGTCTCCCTATCCCTCGGTCAGACCCACGCTCGGAGCACCGTGCACAGTCCCGGTCTCCGTATCCCTCGGTTAGACCCACGCTCGGAGCACCGTGCACAGTCCCGGTCTCCGTGTCCCTCGGTCAGACCCACACTCGGAGCACCGTGCACAGTCGCGGTCTCCGTGTCCCTCAGTCAGACCCACACTCGGAGCACCGTGCACAGTCCCGATCTCCATATCCCTTGGTCAGACCCAGACTCGGAGCACCATGCACAGTCCTGGTCTCCGTATCCCTCGGTCAGACCCACATTCGGAGCACCGTGCACAGTCCTGTTCTCCGTGTCCCTCGGTTAGACACACACTCGGAGCACCGTGCACAGTCCCGGTCTCCGTGTCCCTCGGTCAGACCCACACTCGGAGCACCGTGCACAGTCCCGGTCTCCATCTCCCTCGGTCAGACCCACACTCGGAGCACCGTGCGCAGTCCCGGTCTCCGTGTCCCTCGGTCAGACCCACACTCGGAGCACCGTGCACAGTCCCGGTCTCCGTGTCCCTCGGTCAGACCCACACTCGGAGCACCGTGCACAGTCCCGGTCTCCGCATTCCTGGGTTAGACCCACACTGGGAGCACCGTGCACAGTCCCGGTCTCCGTATCCCTGGGTTAGACCCACACTCGGAGCACCGTGCACTGTTCCCGGTTTCCGTATCCCTCGGTGAGACCCACACTCGGAGCACCGTGCACAGTCCCGGTCTCCGTATCCCTCGGTCAGACCCACACTCGGAGCACCGTGCACAGTCCCGGTCTCAGTGTCCCTCGGTCAGACCCACACTCGGAGCACCGTGCACAGTCCCGGTCTCCATCTCCCTCGGTCAGACCCACACTCGGAGCACCGTGCACAGTCCCAGTCTCCGTGTCCCTCGATCGGACCCACACTCGGAGCACCGTGCACAGTCCCGGTCTCTGTGTCCCTCGGTCAGACCCACACTCGGAGCACCGTGCACAGTCCCATTCTCCGTATCCCTCGGTCAGTCCCACACTCGGAGCACCGTGCTCAGTCCCGGTCTCCGAATCCCTCGGTTAGACCCAAACTCGGAGCACGGTGCACAGTCCTGGTCTCCGTGTCCGTCGATTAGACCCACACTCGGAGCACCGTGCACAGTCCCGGTCTCCGTCTCCCTCGGTCAGACCCACACTCTGAGCACCGTGCACAGTCCCGGTCTCTGTATCCCTCAGTCAAACCCACACTCGGAGCACCGTGCACAGTCCCGATCTCCGTATCCCTCGGTCAGACCCACACTCGGAGCACCGTGCACAGTCCCGGTGTCCGGGTCCCTCGGTCAGACCCACACTCGGAGCACCGTGCACAGTCCCGGTCTCCGTGTCCCTCAGTCAGACACACACTCGGAGCACCGTGCACAGTCTCGGTCTCCGTGTCCCTCGGTCAGACCCACACTCGGAGCACCGTGCACAGTCTCGGTCTCCGTGTCCCTCAGTCAGACCCACACTCGGAGCACCGTGCAAAGCCCCGGTCTCCGTGTCCCTCGGTTAGACCCACACTGGGAGCACCGTGCACAGACCCGGTCTCCGTGTCCCTCGGTCAGACCCACACTCGGAGCACCGTGCACAGACCCAGTCTCCCTATCCCTCGGTCAGACCCACACGCGGAGCACCGTGCACAGTCCCGGTCTCAGTGTCCCTCGGTCAGACCCACACTCGGAGCACCATGCACAGTCCCGGTCTCCGTATCCCTCGGTTAGACCCACACTCGGAGCACCGTGCACAGTCCCGGTCTCAGTGTCCCTCGGTCAGACCCACACTCGGAGCACCGTGCACAGTCCCGGTCTCCGTATCCCTGGGTTAGACCCACACTCGGAGCACCGTGCACAGTCCCGGTCTCCGTATGCCTCGGTCAGACCCACACTCGGAGCACCGTGCACAGTCCCGGTCTCCGTATCCCTGGGTTAGACCCACACTCGGAGCACCGTGCACAGTCCCGGTCTCCGTATCCCTCGGTCAGACCCACACTCGGAGCACCGTGCACAGTCCCGGTCTCCGTATCCCTCGGTCAGACCCACACTCGGAGCACCGTGCACAGTCCCGGCCTCCGTATCCCTCGGTCAGACCCACACTCGGAGCACCGTGCACAGTCCCGGTCTCCGTATCCCTCGGTCAGACCCACACTCGGAGCACCGTGCACAGTCCCGGTCTCCGTGTCCCTCGGTTAGCCACACACTCGGAGCACCGTGCACAGTCCCGGTCTCCGTGTCCCTCGGTCAGATCCACACTCGGAGCACCGTGCACAGTCCCGGTCTCCGTGCCCCTCGGTCAGACCCACACTCGGAGCACCGTGCACAGTCCCGGTCTCCGTGCCCCTCGGTCAGACCCACACTCGGAGCACCGTGCACAGTCCCGGTCTCCGCATCCCTGGGTTATACCCACACTGGGAGCACCGTGCACAGTCCCGGTCTCCGTATCCCTGGGTTAGACCCACACTCGGAGCACCGTGCACAGTCCCGGTCTCCGTGTCCCTCGGCCAGACCCAAACTCGGAGCACTGTGCACAGTCCCGGTCTCAGTGTCCCTCGGTCAGACCCACACTCGGAGCACCGTGCACAGTCCCGGTCTCCATCTCCCTCGGTCAGACCCACACTCGGAGCACCGTGCACAGTCCCTGTCTCAGTGTCCCTCGGTCAGACCCACACTCGGAGCACCGTGCACAGTCCCGGTCTCCATCTCCCTCGGTCAGACCCACACTCGGAGCACCGTGCACAGTCCGGACTCAGTGTCCCTCGGTCAGACCCACAATCGGAGCACCGTGCACAGTCCCGGTCTCCGTGTTCCTCGGTCAGACCCACACTCGGAGCACCGTGGACAGTCCCGGTCTCCGTGTCCCTCGGTCAGACCCACACTCGGAGCACCGTGCAAAGTCCCGGTCTCCGTGTCCCTCGGTTAGCCTCACACTCGGAGCACCGTGCACAGTCCCGGTCTCAGTGTCCCTCGGTCAGACCCACACTCGGAGCACCGTGCACAGTCCCGGTTTCCGTGTCCCTCGGCCAGACCCACACTCGGAGCACCGTGCACAGTCCCGGTCTCAGTGTCCCTCGGTCAGACCCACACTCGGAGCACCGAGCACAGTCCCGGTCTCCGCATCCCTGGGTTAGACCCACACTGGGAGCACCGTGCAGAGTCCCGGTCTCCGTATCCCTGGGTTAGACCCACACTCGGAGCACCGTGCACAGTCCCGGTCTCCGTATCCCTCGGTCAAACCCACACTCGGAGCACCGTGCACAGTCCCGGTCTCCGTATCCCTCGGTTAGACCCACACTCGGAGCACTGTGCACAGTCCCGGTCTCTGTGTCCCTGGGTCAGACGCACACTCGGAGCACCGTGCACAGTCCCGGTCTCCGTGTCCCTCGGTCAGACCCACACTCGGAGAACCGTGCACAGTCCCGGTCTCCGCATCCCTGGGTTAGACCCACACTGGGAGCACCGTGCGCAGTCCCGGCCTCCGTGTCCCTCGGTCAGAGCCACACTCGGAGAACCGTGCACAGTCCCGGTCTCCGCATCCCTGGGTTAGACCCACACTCGGAGCACCGTGCACAGTCCCGGTCTCCGTGTCCCTCGGTCAGACCCACACTCGGAGCACCGTGCACAGTCCCGGTCTCCATCTCCCTCAGTCAGACCCACACTCGGAGCACCCTGCGCAGTGCAGGTCTCCGTGCCCCTCGGTCAGACCCACACTCGGAGCACCGTGCACAGTCCCGGTCTCCGCATCCCTGGGTTAGACCCACACTGGGAGCACCGTGCACAGTCCCGGTCTCCGTATCCCTGGGTTAGACCCACACTCGGAGCACCGTGCACAGTCCCGGTCTCCGTGTCCCTCGGTCAGACCCACACTCGGAGCACTGTGCACAGTCCCGGTCTCAGTGTCCCTCGGTCAGACCCACACTCGGAGCTCCGTGCACAGTCCCGGTCTCCATCTCCCTCGGTCAGACCCACACTCGGAGCACCGTGCACAGTCCCGGTCTCAGTGTCCCTCGGTCAGACCCACACTCGGAGCACCGTGCACAGTCCCGGTCTCCATCTCCCTCGGTCAGACCCACACTCGGAGCACCGTGCACAGTCCCGGTCTCAGTGTCCCTCGGTCAGACCCACACTCGGAGCACCGTGCACAGTCCCGGTCTCCATCTCCCTCGGTCAGACCCACACTCGGAGCACCGTGCACAGTTCCCGGTTTCCGTATCCCTCGGTCAGACTCACACTCGGAGCACCGTGCACAGTCCCGGTCTCAGTGTCCCTCGGTCAGACCCACACTCGGAGCACCGTGCACAGTCCCGGTCTCCATCTCCCTCGGTCAGACCCACACTCGGAGCACCGTGCACAGTACCGGTCTCCGTGTCCCTCGGTTAGACCCACACTCGGAGCACCGTGCACAGTCCCGGTCTCCGTGTCCCTCGGTCAGACCCACACTCGGAGCACCATGCACAGTCCCGGTCTCCGTATCCCTCGGTCAGACCCACACTCGGAGCACCGTGCTCAGTCCCGGTCTCCGTATCCCTCGGTCAGACCCACACTCGGAGCACCGTGCACAGTCCCGGTCTCCGTGTCCCTCGGTGAGACCCACACTCGGAGCACCGTGCACAGTCCCGGTCTCCGTGTCCCTCGGTCAGACCCACACTCGGAGCACCGGGGACAGTCCCGGTCTCCGTGTCCCTCGGTCAGACCCACACTCAGAGCACCATGCACAGTCCCGGTCTCCTTGTCCCTCAGCCAGACCCACACTCGGAGCACCGTGCACAGTCCCGGTCTCCGTGTCCCTCGGTCAGACCCACACTCGGAGCACCGTGCACAGTCCCGGTCTCCGTGTCCCTCAGTCAGACCCACACTCGGAGCACCGTGCACAGTCCCGGTCTCCGTGTCCCTCAATCAGACCCACACTCGGAGCACCGTGCACAGTCCCGGTCTCCGTATCCCTCGGTTAGACCCACACTCGGAGCACCGTGCACAGTCCCGGTCTCCGTAAACTTAGACCCGCATTCGGAGCACCGTGCACAGTCCAGGTCACCGTATCCCTCGGTCAGACCCACATTCGGAGCACCGTGCGCAGTCCTGGTCTCCGTATCCCTCGGTCAGACCCACACTCGGAGCACTGTGCACAGTCCCGGTATCCGTATCCCTCGGTCAGACCCACATTCGGAGCACCGTGCGCAGTCCCGGTCTCCGTGTCCCTCGGTCAGACCCACACACTGAGCACCGTGCGCAGTCCCGGTCTCCGTGTCCCTCGGTCAGTCCCACACTCGGAGCACCGTGCACAGTCCCGGTCTCCAAATCCCTCGGTTAGACCCAAACTCGGAGCACGGTGCACAGTTCCGGTCTCCGTGTCCCTCGGTCAGACCCACACTCGGGGCACTGTGCACAGTCCCGGTCTCCGTATCCCTCGGTTAGACCCACACTCGGAGCACCGTGCACAGTCCCGGTCTCCGTGTCCCTCGATCAGACCCACACTCGGAGCACTGTGCACAGTCCCGGTCTCCGTATCCCTCGGTTAGACCCACACTCGGAGCACCGTGCACAGTCCCGGTCTCCGTATCCCTCAGTCAGACCCACACTCGGAGCACCGTGCACAGTCCCGGTCTCCGTATCCCTCGGTCAGACCCACACTCGGAGCACCGTGCACAGTCCCGGTCTCCGTATCCCTCGGTCAGACCTACTCTCGGAGCACCGTGCACAGTCCCGGTCTCCGTCTCCCTCGTTCAGACCCACACTCGGAGCACCGTGCACAGTCCCGGTCTCCGTGTCCCTCGGTCAGATCCACATTCGGAGCACCATGCACAGTCCCGGTCTCCGTGTCCCTCGGTTAGACCCACACTCGAAGCACCGTGCACAGTTCCGGTCTCCGTAACCCTTGCTTAGACCCACTTTCGGAGCACCGTGCACAGTCCAGGTCACCGTATCCCTCGGTCAGACCCACACTCGGAGCACCGTGCACAGTACTGGTCTCCGTGTCCCTCGGTCAGACCCACACTCGGAGCGCCGTGCACAGTCCTGGTCTCCGTATCCCTCGGTTAGACCCACACTCGGAGCACCGTGCACAGTCCCGGTCTCCGTATACCTCGGTCAGACCCACACTCGGAGCACCGTGCACAGTCCCGGTCTCCGTATCCCTCGGTTAGACCCACACTCGGAGCACCGTGCACAGTCCCAGTCTCCGTGTCCCTCGGTCAGACCCACACTCGGAGCACCGTGCACAGTCCCGGTCTCCGTATCCCTCGGTGAGACCCACACTCGGAGCACCGTGCACAGTCCCGGTCTCCATGTCCCTCAGTCAGACCCACACTCGGAGCACCGTGCACAGTCCCAGTCTCCGTGTCCCTCGGTCAGACCCACACTCGGAGCACCGTGCACAGTCCCGGTCTCCGTGTCCCTCGGTCAGACCCACACTCTGAGCACCATGCACAGTCCCGGTCTCCGTATCCCTCGGTCAGACCCACACTCGGAGCACCGTGCGCAGTCCCGGTCTCCGTATCCCTCGGTCAGACCCACACTCGGAGCACCGTGCACAGTCCCGGTCTCCGTGTCCCTCGGTCAGACCCACACTCGGAGCACCGTGGACAGTCCCGGTCTCCGTGTCCCTCGGTCTGACCCACACTCGGAGCACCGTGCACAGTCCCGGTCTCCGTCTCCCTCGTTCAGACCCACACTCGGAGCACCGTGCACAGTCCCGGTCTCCGTGTCCCTCGGTCAGATCCACATTCGGAGCACCATGCACAGTCCCGGTCTCCGTGTCCCTCGGTTAGACCCACACTCGAAGCACCGTGCACAGTTCCGGTCTCCGTAACCCTTGCTTAGACCCACATTCGGAGCACCGTGCACAGTCCAAGTCACCGTATCCCTCGGTCAGACCCACACTCGGAGCACCGTGCACAGTACTGGTCTCCGTATCCCTCGGTCAGACCCACACTCGGAGCACCGTGCACAGTACTGGTCTCCGTATCCCTCGGTTAGACCCACACTCGAAGCACTGTGCACAGTCCCGGTATCCGTATCCCTCGGTCAGACAGACACTCGGAGCACCGTGCACAGTCCCGGTCTCCGTATCCCTCGGTTAGACCCACACTCGGAGCACCATGCACAGTCCCGGTCTCCGTGTCCCTCGGTCAGACCCACACTCGGAGCACCGTGCACAGTCCCCATCTCCGCGTCCCTCGAATAGACCCCCACTCGAAGCACCGTGCACAGTCCCGGTCTCCGTCTCCCTCGGTCAGACCCACACTCGGAGCATCGTGCACAGTCCCGGTCCCCGTGTCGCTTGGTCAGACCCACACTCGGAGCAACCGTGCGCAGTCCCGGTCTCCGTGTCACTCGGTCAGACTCACACTCGGAGCACCGTGCACAGTCCCGGTCTCCTTGTCCCACGGTTCGACCCACACTCGGAGCACCGTGCAGTCCCGGTCTCCGTATCCGTTGGTCAGACCCACACTCGGAGCACAGTGCACAGTCCCGGTCTCCGTGTCCCTCGCTCAGACCCACACTCGGAGCACCATGCACAGTCCCGGTCTCCGTATCCCTCGGTCAGACCCACACTCGGAGCACCGTGCTCAGTCCCGGTCTCCGTATCCCTCGGTCAGACCCACACTCGGAGCACCGTGCACAGTCCCGGTCTCCGTGTCCCTCGGTGAGACCCACACTCGGAGCACCGTGCACAGTCCCGGTCTCCGTGTCCCTCGGTCAGACCCACACTCGGAGCACCGTGGACAGTCCCGGTCTCCGTGTCCCTCGGTCAGACCCACACTCAGAGCACCATGCACAGTCCCGGTCTCCTTGTCCCTCAGCCAGACCCACACTCGGAGCACCGTGCACAGTCCCGGTCTCCGTGTCCCTCGGTCAGACCCACACTCGGAGCACAGTGCACAGTCCCGGTATCCGTGTCCCTCAGTCAGACCCACACTCGGAGCACCGTGCACAGTCCCGGTCTCCGTGTCCCTCAGTCAGACCCACACTCGGAGCACCGTGCACAGTCCCGGTCTCCGTATCCCTCGGTTAGACCCACACTCGGAGCACCGTGCACAGTCCCGGTCTCCGTAAACTTAGACCCGCATTCGGAGCACCGTGCACAGTCCAGGTCACCGTATCCCTCGGTCAGACCCACATTCGGAGCACCGTGCGCAGTCCTGGTCTCCGTATCCCTCGGTCAGACCCACACTCGGAGCACTGTGCACAGTCCCGGTATCCGTATCCCTCGGTCAGACCCACATTCGGAGCACCGTGCACAGTCCCGGTCTCCGTGTCCCTCGGTCAGACCCACACTCGGAGCACCGTGCACAGTCCCGGTCTCCGTGTCCCTCGGTCAGACCCACACTCGGAGCACCGTGCACAGTCCCGGTCTCCGTATCCCTCGGTTAGACCCACACTCGGAGCACCGTGCACAGTCCCGGTCTCCGTGTCCCTCGGTCAGACCCACACTCGGAGCACCGTGCACAGTCCCGGTCTCCGTGTCCCTCAGTCAGACCCACACTCGGAGCACCGTGCACAGTCCCGGTCTCCGTATCCCTCGGTTAGACCCACACTCGGAGCACCGTGCACAGTCCCGGTCTCCGTAAACTTAGACCCGCATTCGGAGCACCGTGCACAGTCCAGGTCACCGTATCCCTCGGTCAGACCCACATTCGGAGCACCGTGCGCAGTCCTGGTCTCCGTATCCCTCGGTCAGACCCACACTCGGAGCACTGTGCGCAGTCCCGGTCTCCGTGTCCCTCGGTCAGACCCACACACTGAGCACCGTGCGCAGTCCCGGTCTCCGTGTCCCTCGGTCAGTCCCACACTCGGAGCACCGTGCACAGTCCCGGTCTCCAAATCCCTCGGTTAGACCCAAACTCGGAGCACGGTGCACAGTTCCGGTCTCCGTGTCCCTCGGTCAGACCCACACTCGGGGCACTGTGCACAGTCCCGGTCTCCGTATCCCTCGGTTAGACCCACACTCGGAGCACCGTGCACAGTCCCGGTCTCCGTGTCCCTCGATCAGACCCACACTCGGAGCACTGTGCACAGTCCCGGTCTCCGTATCCCTCGGTTAGACCCACACTCGGAGCACCGTGCACAGTCCCGGTCTCCGTATCCCTCAGTCAGACCCACACTCGGAGCACCGTGCACAGTCCCGGTCTCCGTATCCCTCGGTCAGACCCACACTCGGAGCACCGTGCACAGTCCCGGTCTCCGTATCCCTCGGTCAGACCTACTCTCGGAGCACCGTGCACAGTCCCAGTCTCCGTCTCCCTCGTTCAGACCCACACTCGGAACACCGTGCACAGTCCCGGTCTCCGTGTCCCTCGGTCAGATCCACATTCGGAGCACCATGCACAGTCCCGGTCTCCGTGTCCCTCGGTTAGACCCACACTCGAAGCACCGTGCACAGTTCCGGTCTCCGTAACCCTTGCTTAGACCCACATTCGGAGCACCGTGCACAGTCCAGGTCACCGTATCCCTCGGTCAGACGCACACTCGGAGCACCGTGCACAGTACTGGTCTCCGTGTCCCTCGGTCAGACCCACACTCGGAGCGCCGTGCACAGTCCTGGTCTCCGTATCCCTCGGTTAGACCCACACTCGGAGCACCGTGCACAGTCCCGGTCTCCGTATCCCTCGGTCAGACCCACACTCGGAGCACCGTGCACAGTCCCGGTCTCCGTATCCCTCGGTTAGACCCACACTCGGAGCACCGTGCACAGTCCCAGTCTCCGTGTCCCTCGGTCAGACCCACACTCGGAGCAACGTGCACAGTCCCGGTCTCCGTATCCCTCGGTGAGACCCACACTCGGAGCACCGTGCACAGTCCCGGTCTCCATGTCCCTCGGTCAGACCCACACTCGGAGCACCGTGCACAGTCCCAGTCTCCGTGTCCCTCGGTCAGACCCACACTCGGAGCACCGTGCACAGTCCCGGTCTCCGTGTCCCTCGGTCAGACCCACACTCTGAGCACCATGCACAGTCCCGGTCTCCGCGTCCCTCGGTCAGACCCACACTCGGAGCACCGTGCACAGTCCCGGTCTCCGTGTCCCTCGGTTAGACCCACACTCGAAGCACCGTGCACAGTTCCGGTCTCCGTAACCCTTGCTTAGACCCACATTCGGAGCACCGTGCACAGTACTGGTCTCCGTATCCCTCGGTCAGACCCACACTCGGAGCACCGTGCACAGTACTGGTCTCCGTATCCCTCGGTTAGACCCACACTCGGAGCACCGTGCACAGTCCAAGTCACCGTATCCCTCGGTCAGACCCACACTCGGAGCACCGTGCACAGTACTGGTCTCCGTATCCCTCGGTCAGACCCACACTCGGAGCACCGTGCACAGTACTGGTCTCCGTATCCCTCGGTTAGACCCACACTCGAAGCACTGTGCACAGTCCCGGTATCCGTATCCCTCGGTCAGACACACACTCGGAGCACCGTGCACAGTCCCGGTCTCCGTATCCCTCGGTTAGACCCACACTCGGAGCACCGTGCACAGTCCCCATCTCCGCGTCCCTCGATTAGACCCCCACTCGGAGCACCGTGCACAGTCCCGGTCTCCGTCTCCCTCGGTCAGACCCACACTCGGAGCACCGTGCGCAGTCCCGGTCTCCGTGTCACTCGGTCAGACTCACACTCGGAGCACCGTGCACAGTCCCGGTCTCCTTGTCCCACGGTTCGACCCACACTCGGAGCACCGTGCAGTCCCGGTCTCCGTAGCCCTTGGTCAGACCCACACTCGGAGCACCGTGCACAGTCCCGGTCTCCGTGTCCCTCGGTCAGACCCACACTCGGAGCACCATGCACAGTCCCGGTCTCCGTATCCCTCGGTCAGACCCACACTCGGAGCACCGTGCTCAGTCCTGGTCTCCGTATCCCTCGGTCAGACCCACACTCGGAGCACCGTCCACAGTCCCGGTCTCCGTGTCCCTCGGTGAGACCCACACTCGGAGCACCGTGCACAGTCCCGGTCTCCGTGTCCCTCGGTCAGACCCACACTCGGAGCACCGTGTACAGTCCCGGTCTCCGTATCCCTCGGTCAGACCCACACTCGGAGCACCGTGCACAGTCCCGGTCTCCGTGTCCCTCGGTGAGACCCACACTCGGAGCACCGTGCACAGTCCCGGTCTCCGTGTCCCTCGGTCAGACCCACACTCGGAGCACCGTGGACAGTCCCGGTCTCCGTGTCCCTCGGTCAGACCCACACTCAGAGCACCATGCACAGTCCCGGTCTCCTTGTCCCTCAGCCAGACCCACACTCGGAGCACCGTGCACAGTCCCGGTCTCCGTGTCCCTCGGTCAGACCCACACTCGGAGCACAGTGCACAGTCCCGGTATCCGTGTCCCTCAGTCAGACCCACACTCGGAGCACCGTGCACAGTCCCGGTCTCCGTGTCCCTCAGTCAGACCCACACTCGGAGCACCGTGCACAGTCCCGGTCTCCGTATCCCTCGGTTAGACCCACACTCGGAGCACCGTGCACAGTCCCGGTCTCCGTAAACTTAGACCCGCATTCGGAGCACCGTGCACAGTCCAGGTCACCGTATCCCTCGGTCAGACCCACATTCGGAGCACCGTGCGCAGTCCTGGTCTCCGTATCCCTCGGTCAGACCCACACTCGGAGCACTGTGCACAGTCCCGGTATCCGTATCCCTCGGTCAGACCCACATTCGGAGCACCGTGCGCAGTCCCGGTCTCCGTGTCCCTCGGTCAGACCCACACACTGACCACCGTGCGCAGTCCCGGTCTCCGTGTCCCTCGGTCAGTCCCACACTCGGAGCACCGTGCACAGTCCCGGTCTCCAAATCCCTCGGTTAGACCCAAACTTGGAGCACGGTGCACAGTTCCGGTCTCCGTGTCCCTCGGTTAGACCCACACTCGGAGCACCTTGCACAGTCCCGGTCTCCGTGTCCCTCGGTCAGACCCACACTCGGAGCACCGTGCACAGTCCCGGTATCCGTGTCCCTCAGTCAGACCCACACTCGGAGCACCGTGCACAGTCCCGGTCTCCGTGTCCCTCAGTCAGACCCAAACTCGGAGCACCGTGCACAGTCCCGGTCTCCGTATCCCTCGGTCAGACCCACATTCGGAGCACCGTGCGCAGTCCTGGTCTCCGTATCCCTCGGTCAGACCCACACTCGGAGCACTGTGCACAGTCCCGGTCTCCGTGTCCCTCGGTCAGACCCACACACTGAGCACCGTGCGCAGTCCCGGTCTCCGTGTCCCTCGGTCAGTCCCACACTCGGAGCACCGTGCACAGTCCCGGTCTCCGCGTCCCTCGGTCAGACCCACACTCGGAGCACCGTGCACAGTCCCGGTCTCCGTGTCCCTCGGTTAGACCCACACTCGAAGCCCCGTGCACAGTTCCGGTCTCCGTAACCCTTGCTTAGACCCACATTCGGAGCACCGTGCACAGTCCAAGTCACCGTATCCCTCGGTCAGACCCACACTCGGAGCACCGTGCACAGTACTGGTCTCCGTATCCCTCGGTCAGACCCACACTCGGAGCACCGTGCACAGTACTGGTCTCCGTATCCCTCGGTTAGACCCACACTCGAAGCACTGTGCACAGTCCCGGTATCCGTATCCCTCGGTCAGACACACACTCGGAGCACCGTGCACAGTCCCGGTCTCCGTATCCCTCGGTTAGACCCACACTCGGAGCACCATGCACAGTCCCGGTCTCCGTGTCCCTCGGTCAGACCCACACTCGGAGCACCGTGCACAGTCCCCATCTCCGCGTCCCTCGATTAGACCCCCACTCGGAGCACCGTGCACAGTCCCGGTCTCCGTATCCCTCGGTCAGACCCACACTCGGAGCACCGTCCACAGTCCCGGTCTCCGTGTCCCTCGGTGAGACCCACACTCGGAGCACCGTGCACAGTCCCGGTCTCCGTGTCCCTCGGTCAGACCCACACTCGGAGCACCGTGTACAGTCCCGGTCTCCGTATCCCTCGGTCAGACCCACACTCGGAGCACCGTGCACAGTCCCGGTCTCCGTGTCCCTCGGTGAGACCCACACTCGGAGCACCGTGCACAGTCCCGGTCTCCGTGTCCCTCGGTCAGACCCACACTCGGAGCACCGTGGACAGTCCCGGTCTCCGTGTCCCTCGGTCAGACCCACACTCAGAGCACCATGCACAGTCCCGGTCTCCTTGTCCCTCAGCCAGACCCACACTCGGAGCACCGTGCACAGTCCCGGTCTCCGTGTCCCTCGGTCAGACCCACACTCGGAGCACAGTGCACAGTCCCGGTATCCGTGTCCCTCAGTCAGACCCACACTCGGAGCACCGTGCACAGTCCCGGTCTCCGTGTCCCTCAGTCAGACCCACACTCGGAGCACCGTGCACAGTCCCGGTCTCCGTATCCCTCGGTTAGACCCACACTCGGAGCACCGTGCACAGTCCCGGTCTCCGTAAACTTAGACCCGCATTCGGAGCACCGTGCACAGTCCAGGTCACCGTATCCCTCGGTCAGACCCACATTCGGAGCACCGTGCGCAGTCCTGGTCTCCGTATCCCTCGGTCAGACCCACACTCGGAGCACTGTGCACAGTCCCGGTATCCGTATCCCTCGGTCAGACCCACATTCGGAGCACCGTGCGCAGTCCCGGTCTCCGTGTCCCTCGGTCAGACCCACACACTGACCACCGTGCGCAGTCCCGGTCTCCGTGTCCCTCGGTCAGTCCCACACTCGGAGCACCGTGCACAGTCCCGGTCTCCAAATCCCTCGGTTAGACCCAAACTTGGAGCACGGTGCACAGTTCCGGTCTCCGTGTCCCTCGGTTAGACCCACACTCGGAGCACCTTGCACAGTCCCGGTCTCCGTGTCCCTCGGTCAGACCCACACTCGGAGCACCGTGCACAGTCCCGGTATCCGTGTCCCTCAGTCAGACCCACACTCGGAGCACCGTGCACAGTCCCGGTCTCCGTGTCCCTCAGTCAGACCCAAACTCGGAGCACCGTGCACAGTCCCGGTCTCCGTATCCCTCGGTCAGACCCACATTCGGAGCACCGTGCGCAGTCCTGGTCTCCGTATCCCTCGGTCAGACCCACACTCGGAGCACTGTGCACAGTCCCGGTCTCCGTGTCCCTCGGTCAGACCCACACACTGAGCACCGTGCGCAGTCCCGGTCTCCGTGTCCCTCGGTCAGTCCCACACTCGGAGCACCGTGCACAGTCCCGGTCTCCGCGTCCCTCGGTCAGACCCACACTCGGAGCACCGTGCACAGTCCCGGTCTCCGTGTCCCTCGGTTAGACCCACACTCGAAGCCCCGTGCACAGTTCCGGTCTCCGTAACCCTTGCTTAGACCCACATTCGGAGCACCGTGCACAGTCCAAGTCACCGTATCCCTCGGTCAGACCCACACTCGGAGCACCGTGCACAGTACTGGTCTCCGTATCCCTCGGTCAGACCCACACTCGGAGCACCGTGCACAGTACTGGTCTCCGTATCCCTCGGTTAGACCCACACTCGAAGCACTGTGCACAGTCCCGGTATCCGTATCCCTCGGTCAGACACACACTCGGAGCACCGTGCACAGTCCCGGTCTCCGTATCCCTCGGTTAGACCCACACTCGGAGCACCATGCACAGTCCCGGTCTCCGTGTCCCTCGGTCAGACCCACACTCGGAGCACCGTGCACAGTCCCCATCTCCGCGTCCCTCGATTAGACCCCCACTCGGAGCACCGTGCACAGTCCCGGTCTCCGTCTCCCTCGGTCAGACCCACACTCGGAGCATCGTGCACAGTCCCGGTCCCCGTGTCGCTTGGTCAGACCCACACTCGGAGCACCGTGCGCAGTCCCGGTCTCCGTGTCACTCGGTCAGACTCACACTCGGAGCACCGTGCACAGTCCCGGTCTCCTTGTCCCACGGTTCGACCCACACTCGGAGCACCGTGCAGTCCCGGTCTCCGTATCCCTTGGTCAGACCCACACTCGGAGCACCGTGCACAGTCCCGGTCTCCGTGTCCCTCGGTCAGACCCACACTCGGAGCACCATGCACAGTCCCGGTCTCCGTATCCCTCGGTCAGACCCACACTCGGAGCACCGTGCTCAGTCCCGGTCTCCGTATCCCTCGGTCAGACCCACACTCGGAGCACCGTGCACAGTCCCGGTCTCCGTGTCCCTCGGTGAGACCCACACTCGGAGCACCGTGCACAGTCCCGGTCTCCGTGTCCCTCGGTCAGACCCACACTCGGAGCACCGTGGACAGTCCCGGTCTCCGTGTCCCTCGGTCAGACCCACACTCAGAGCACCATGCACAGTCCCGGTCTCCTTGTCCCTCAGCCAGACCCACACTCGGAGCACCGTGCACAGTCCCGGTCTCCGTGTCCCTCGGTCAGACCCACACTCGGAGCACAGTGCACAGTCCCGGTATCCGTGTCCCTCAGTCAGACCCACACTCGGAGCACCGTGCACAGTCCCGGTCTCCGTGTCCCTCAGTCAGACCCACACTCGGAGCACCGTGCACAGTCCCGGTCTCCGTATCCCTCGGTTAGACCCACACTCGGAGCACCGTGCACAGTCCCGGTCTCCGTAAACTTAGACCCGCATTCGGAGCACCGTGCACAGTCCAGGTCACCGTATCCCTCGGTCAGACCCACATTCGGAGCACCGTGCGCAGTCCTGGTCTCCGTATCCCTCGGTCAGACCCACACTCGGAGCACTGTGCACAGTCCCGGTATCCGTATCCCTCGGTCAGACCCACATTCGGAGCACCGTGCGCAGTCCCGGTCTCCGTGTCCCTCGGTCAGACCCACACACTGAGCACCGTGCGCAGTCCCGGTCTCCGTGTCCCTCGGTCAGTCCCACACTCGGAGCACCGTGCACAGTCCCGGTCTCCAAATCCCTCGGTTAGACCCAAACTCGGAGCACGGTGCACAGTTCCGGTCTCCGTGTCCCTCGGTCAGACCCACACTCGGGGCACTGTGCACAGTCCCGGTCTCCGTATCCCTCGGTTAGACCCACACTCGGAGCACCGTGCACAGTCCCGCTCTCCGTGTCCCTCGATCAGACCCACACTCGGAGCACTGTGCACAGTCCCGGTCTCCGTATCCCTCGGTTAGACCCACACTCGGAGCACCGTGCACAGTCCCGGTCTCCGTATCCCTCAGTCAGACCCACACTCGGAGCACCGTGCACAGTCCCGGTCTCCGTATCCCTCGGTCAGACCCACACTCGGAGCACCGTGCACAGTCCCGATCTCCGTATCCCTCGGTCAGACCTACTCTCGGAGCACCGTGCACAGTCCCGGTCTCCGTCTCCCTTGTTCAGACCCACACTCGGAGCACCGTGCACAGTCCCGGTCTCCGTGTCCCTCGGTCAGATCCACATTCGGAGCACCATGCACAGTCCCGGTCTCCGTGTCCCTCGGTTAGACCCACACTCGAAGCACCGTGCACAGTTCCGGTCTCCGTAACACTTGCTTAGACCCACTTTCGGAGCACCGTGCACAGTCCAGGTCACCGTATCCCTCGGTCAGACCCACACTCGGAGCACCGTGCACAGTACTGGTCTCCGTGTCCCTCGGTCAGACCCACACTCGGAGCGCCGTGCACAGTCCTGGTCTCCGTATCCCTCGGTTAGACCCACACTCGGAGCACCGTGCACAGTCCCGGTCTCCGTATCCCTCGGTCAGACCTACTCTCGGAGCACCGTGCCCAGTCCCGGTCTCCGTCTCCCTCGTTCAGACCCACACTCGGAGCACCGTGCACAGTCCCGGTCTCCGTGTCCCTCGGTCAGATCCACATTCGGAGCACCATGCACAGTCCCGGTCTCCGTGTCCCTCGGTTAGACCCACACTCGAAGCACCGTGCACAGTTCCGGTCTCCGTAACCCTTGCTTAGACCCACATTCGGAGCACCGTGCACAGTCCAGGTCACCGTATCCCTCGGTCAGACCCACACTCGGAGCACCGTGCACAGTACTGGTCTCCGTGTCCCTCGGTCAGACCCACACTCGGAGCGCCGTGCACAGTCCTGGTCTCCGTATCCCTCGGTTAGACCCACACTCGGAGCACCGTGCACAGTCCCGGTCTCCGTATCCCTCGGTCAGACCCACACTCGGAGCACCGTGCACAGTCCCGGTCTCCGTATCCCTCGGTTAGACCCACACTCGGAGCACCGTGCACAGTCCCAGTCTTCGTGTCCCTCGTTCAGACCCACACTCGGAGCACCGTGCACAGTCCCGGTCTCCGTATCCCTCGGTGAGACCCACACTCGGAGCACCGTGCACAGTCCCGGTCTCCATGTCCCTCGGTCAGACCCACAAGCGGAGCACCGTGCACAGTCCCAGTCTCCGTGTCCCTCGGTCAGACCCACACTCGGAGCACCGTGCACAGTCCCGGTCTCCGTGTCCCTCGGTCAGACCCACACTCTGAGCACCATGCACAGTCCCGGTCTCCGTATCCCTCGGTCAGACCCACACTCGGAGCACCGTGCGCAGTCCCGGTCTCCGTATCCCTCGGTCAGACCCACACTCGGAGCACCGTGCACAGTCCCGGTCTCCGTATCCCTCGGTCAGACCTACTCTCGGAGCACCGTGCCCAGTCCCGGTCTCCGTCTCCCTCGTTCAGACCCACACTCGGAGCACCGTGCACAGTCCCGGTCTCCGTGTCCCTCGGTCAGATCCACATTCGGAGCACCATGCACAGTCCCGGTCTCCGTATCCCTCGGTCAGACCCACACTCGGAGCACCGTGCACAGTCCCGGTCTCCGTATCCCTCGGTTAGACCCACACTCGGAGCACCGTGCACAGTCCCAGTCTCCGTGTCCCTCGGTCAGACCCACACTCGGAGCACCGTGCACAGTCCCGGTCTCCGTATCCCTCGGTGAGACCCACACTCGGAGCACCGTGCACAGTCCCGGTCTCCATGTCCCTCGGTCAGACCCACAAGCGGAGCACCGTGCACAGTCCCAGTCTCCGTGTCCCTCGGTCAGACCCACACTCGGAGCACCGTGCACAGTCCCGGTCTCCGTGTCCCTCGGTCAGACCCACACTCTGAGCACCATGCACAGTCCCGGTCTCCGTATCCCTCGGTCAGACCCACACTCGGAGCACCGTGCGCAGTCCCGGTCTCCGTATCCCTCGGTCAGACCCACACTCGGAGCACCGTGCACAGTCCCGGTCTCCGTATCCCTCGGTCAGACCTACTCTCGGAGCACCGTGCACAGTCCCGGTCTCCGTCTCCCTCGTTCAGACCCACACTCGGAGCACCGTGCACAGTCCCGGTCTCCGTGTCCCTCGGTCAGATCCACATTCGGAGCACCATGCACAGTCCCGGTCTCCGTGTCCCTCGGTTAGACCCACACTCGAAGCACCGTGCACAGTTCCGGTCTCCGTAACCCTTGCTTAGACCCACATTCGGAGCACCGTGCACAGTCCAGGTCACCGTATCCCTCGGTCAGACCCACACTCGGAGCACCGTGCACAGTACTGGTCTCCGTGTCCCTCGGTCAGACCCACACTCGGAGCGCCGTGCACAGTCCTGGTCTCCGTATCCCTCGGTTAGACCCACACTCGGAGCACCGTGCACAGTCCCGGTCTCCGTATCCCTCGGTCAGACCCACACTCGGAGCACCGTGCACAGTCCCGGTCTCCGTATCCCTCGGTTAGACCCACACTCGGAGCACCGTGCACAGTCCCAGTCTCCGTGTCCCTCGGTCAGACCCACACTCGGAGCACCGTGCACAGTCCCGGTCTCCGTATCCCTCGGTGAGACCCACACTCGGAGCACCGTGTACAGTCCCGGTCTCCATGTCCCTCGGTCAGACCCACAAGCGGAGCACCGTGCACAGTCCCAGTCTCCGTGTCCCTCGGTCAGACCCACACTCGGAGCACCGTGCACAGTCCCGGTCTCCGTGTCCCTCGGTCAGACCCACACTCTGAGCACCATGCACAGTCCCGGTCTCCGTATCCCTCGGTCAGACCCACACTCGGAGCACCGTGCGCAGTCCCGGTCTCCGTATCCCTCGGTCAGACCCACACTCGGAGCACCGTGCACAGTCCCGGTCTCCGTGTCCCTCGGTGAGACCCACACTCGGAGCACCGTGCACAGTCCCGGTCTCCGTGGCCCTCGGTCAGACCCACACTCGGAGCACCGTGGACAGTCCCGGTCTCCGTGTCCCTCGGTCTGACCCACACTCGGAGCACCGTGCACAGTCCCGGTCTCCGTGTCCCTCGATCAGACCCACACTCGGAGCACTGTGCACAGTCCCGGTCTCCGTATCCCTCGGTTAGACCCACACTCGGAGCACCGTGCACAGTCCCGGTCTCCGTATCCCTCAGTCAGACCCACACTCGGAGCACCGTGCACAGTCCCGGTCTCCGTATCCCTCGGTCAGACCCACACTCGGAGCACCGTGCACAGTCCCGGTCTCCATGTCCCTCGGTCAGACCCACAAGCGGAGCACCGTGCACAGTCCCAGTCTCCGTGTCCCTCGGTCAGACCCACACTCGGAGCACCGTGCACAGTCCCGGTCTCCGTGTCCCTCGGTCAGACCCACACTCTGAGCACCATGCACAGTCCCGGTCTCCGTATCCCTCGGTCAGACCCACACTCGGAGCACCGTGCGCAGTCCCGGTCTCCGTATCCCTCGGTCAGACCCACACTCGGAGCACCGTGCACAGTCCCGGTCTCCGTATCCCTCGGTCAGACCTACTCTCGGAGCACCGTGCCCAGTCCCGGTCTCCGTCTCCCTCGTTCAGACCCACACTCGGAGCACCGTGCACAGTCCCGGTCTCCGTGTCCCTCGGTCAGATCCACATTCGGAGCACCATGCACAGTCCCGGTCTCCGTATCCCTCGGTCAGACCCACACTCGGAGCACCGTGCACAGTCCCGGTCTCCGTATCCCTCGGTTAGACCCACACTCGGAGCACCGTGCACAGTCCCAGTCTCCGTGTCCCTCGGTCAGACCCACACTCGGAGCACCGTGCACAGTCCCGGTCTCCGTATCCCTCGGTGAGACCCACACTCGGAGCACCGTGCACAGTCCCGGTCTCCATGTCCCTCGGTCAGACCCACAAGCGGAGCACCGTGCACAGTCCCAGTCTCCGTGTCCCTCGGTCAGACCCACACTCGGAGCACCGTGCACAGTCCCGGTCTCCGTGTCCCTCGGTCAGACCCACACTCTGAGCACCATGCACAGTCCCGGTCTCCGTATCCCTCGGTCAGACCCACACTCGGAGCACCGTGCGCAGTCCCGGTCTCCGTATCCCTCGGTCAGACCCACACTCGGAGCACCGTGCACAGTCCCGGTCTCCGTATCCCTCGGTCAGACCTACTCTCGGAGCACCGTGCACAGTCCCGGTCTCCGTCTCCCTCGTTCAGACCCACACTCGGAGCACCGTGCACAGTCCCGGTCTCCGTGTCCCTCGGTCAGATCCACATTCGGAGCACCATGCACAGTCCCGGTCTCCGTGTCCCTCGGTTAGACCCACACTCGAAGCACCGTGCACAGTTCCGGTCTCCGTAACCCTTGCTTAGACCCACATTCGGAGCACCGTGCACAGTCCAGGTCACCGTATCCCTCGGTCAGACCCACACTCGGAGCACCGTGCACAGTACTGGTCTCCGTGTCCCTCGGTCAGACCCACACTCGGAGCGCCGTGCACAGTCCTGGTCTCCGTATCCCTCGGTTAGACCCACACTCGGAGCACCGTGCACAGTCCCGGTCTCCGTATCCCTCGGTCAGACCCACACTCGGAGCACCGTGCACAGTCCCGGTCTCCGTATCCCTCGGTTAGACCCACACTCGGAGCACCGTGCACAGTCCCAGTCTCCGTGTCCCTCGGTCAGACCCACACTCGGAGCACCGTGCACAGTCCCGGTCTCCGTATCCCTCGGTGAGACCCACACTCGGAGCACCGTGTACAGTCCCGGTCTCCATGTCCCTCGGTCAGACCCACAAGCGGAGCACCGTGCACAGTCCCAGTCTCCGTGTCCCTCGGTCAGACCCACACTCGGAGCACCGTGCACAGTCCCGGTCTCCGTGTCCCTCGGTCAGACCCACACTCTGAGCACCATGCACAGTCCCGGTCTCCGTATCCCTCGGTCAGACCCACACTCGGAGCACCGTGCGCAGTCCCGGTCTCCGTATCCCTCGGTCAGACCCACACTCGGAGCACCGTGCACAGTCCCGGTCTCCGTGTCCCTCGGTGAGACCCACACTCGGAGCACCGTGCACAGTCCCGGTCTCCGTGGCCCTCGGTCAGACCCACACTCGGAGCACCGTGGACAGTCCCGGTCTCCGTGTCCCTCGGTCTGACCCACACTCGGAGCACCGTGCACAGTCCCGGTCTCCGTGTCCCTCGATCAGACCCACACTCGGAGCACTGTGCACAGTCCCGGTCTCCGTATCCCTCGGTTAGACCCACACTCGGAGCACCGTGCACAGTCCCGGTCTCCGTATCCCTCAGTCAGACCCACACTCGGAGCACCGTGCACAGTCCCGGTCTCCGTATCCCTCGGTCAGACCCACACTCGGAGCACCGTGCACAGTCCCGGTCTCCGTATCCCTCGGTCAGACCTACTCTCGGAGCACCGTGCACAGTCCCGGTCTCCGTCTCCCTCGTTCAGACCCACACTCGGAGCACCGTGCACAGTCCCGGTCTCCGTGTCCCTCGGTCAGATCCACATTCGGAGCACCATGCACAGTCCCGGTCTCCGTGTCCCTCGGTCAGACCCACACTCGGAGCACCGTGGACAGTCCCGGTCTCCGTGTCCCTCGGTCTGACCCACACTCGGAGCACCGTGCACAGTCCCGGTCTCCGTGTCCCTCGGTCAGACCCACACTCGGAGCACCGTGCACAGTCCCGGTCTCCTTATCCCTCGGTCAGACCCACACTCGGAGCACCGTGCACAGTCCCGGTCTCCTTGTCCCTCAGTCAGACCCACACTCGGAGCACCGTGCACAGTCCCGGTCTCCGTGTCCCTCGGTCAGACCCACACTCGGAGCACCGTGCACAGTCCCGGTCTCCGTGTCCCTCAGTCAGACCCACACTCGGAGCACCGTGCACAGTCCCGGTCTCCGTGTCCCTCAGTCAGACCCACACTCGGAGCACCGTGCACAGTCCCGGTCTCCGTATCCCTCGGTTAGACCCACACTCGGAGCACCGTGCACAGTCCCTGTCTCCGTAAACTTAGACCCGCATTCGGAGCACCGTGCACAGTCCAGGTCACCGTATCCCTCGGTCAGACCCACATTCGGAGCACCGTGCGCAGTCCTGGTCTCCGTATCCCTCGGTCAGACCCACACTCGGAGCACTGTGCACAGTCCCGGTCTCCGTGTCCCTCGGTCAGACCCACACACTGAGCACCGTGCGCAGTCCCGGTCTCCGTGTCCCTCGGTCAGTCCCACACTCGGAGCACCGTGCACAGTCCCGGTCTCCGCGTCCCTCGGTCAGACCCACACTCGGAGCACCGTGCACAGTCCCGGTCTCCGTGTCCCTCGGTTAGACCCACACTCGAAGCCCCGTGCACAGTTCCGGTCTCCGTAACCCTTGCTTAGACCCACATTCGGAGCACCGTGCACAGTCCAAGTCACCGTATCCCTCGGTCAGACCCACACTCGGAGCACCGTGCACAGTACTGGTCTCCGTATCCCTCGGTTAGACCCACACTCGAAGCACTGTGCACAGTCCCGGTATCCGTATCCCTCGGTCAGACCCACACTCGGAGCACCGTGCACAGTCCCGGTCTCCGTGTCCCTCGGTCAGACCCACACTCTGAGCACCATGCACAGTCCCGGTCTCCGTATCCCTCGGTCAGACCCACACTCGGAGCACCGTGCGCAGTCCCGGTCTCCGTATCCCTCGGTCAGACCCACACTCGGAGCACCGTGCACAGTCCCGGTCTCCGTGTCCCTCGGTGAGACCCACACTCGGAGCACCGTGCACAGTCCCGGTCTCCGTGTCCCTCAGTCAGACCCAGACTCGGAGCACCGTGGACAGTCCCGGTCTCTGTGTCCCTCGGTCTGACCCACACTCGGAGCACCGTTCACAGTCCCGGTCTCCGTGTCCCTCGATCAGACCCACACTCGGAGCACTGTGCACAGTCCCGGTCTCCGTATCCCTCGGTTAGACCCACACTCGGAGCACCGTGCACAGTCCCGGTCTCCGTATCCCTCAGTCAGACACACACTCGGAGCACCGTGCACAGTCCCGGTCTCCGTATCCCTCGGTTAGACCCACACTCGGAGCACCATGCACAGTCCCGGTCTCCGTGTCCCTCGGTCAGACCCACACTCGGAGCACCGTGCACAGTCCCCATCTCCGCGTCCCTCGATTAGACCCCCACTCGGAGCACCGTGCACAGTCCCGGTCTCCGTCTCCCTCGGTCAGACCCACACTCGGAGCATCGTGCACAGTCCCGGTCCCCGTGTCGCTTGGTCAGACCCACACTCGGAGCACCGTGCGCAGTCCCGGTCTCCGTGTCACTCGGTCAGACTCACACTCGGAGCACCGTGCACAGTCCCGGTCTCCGTGTCCCTCGGTCAGACCCACACTCGGAGCACCGTGGACAGTCCCGGTCTCCGTGTCCCTCGGTCAGACCCACACTCAGAGCACCATGCACAGTCCCGGTCTCCTTGTCCCTCAGCCAGACCCACACTCGGAGCACCGTGCACAGTCCCGGTCTCCGTGTCCCTCGGTCAGACCCACACTCGGAGCACAGTGCACAGTCCCGGTATCCGTGTCCCTCAGTCAGACCCACACTCGGAGCACCGTGCACAGTCCCGGTCTCCGTGTCCCTCAGTCAGACCCACACTCGGAGCACCGTGCACAGTCCCGGTCTCCGTATCCCTCGGTTAGACCCACACTCGGAGCACCGTGCACAGTCCCGGTCTCCGTAAACTTAGACCCGCATTCGGAGCACCGTGCACAGTCCAGGTCACCGTATCCCTCGGTCAGACCCACATTCGGAGCACCGTGCGCAGTCCTGGTCTCCGTATCCCTCGGTCAGACCCACACTCGGAGCACTGTGCACAGTCCCGGTATCCGTATCCCTCGGTCAGACCCACATTCGGAGCACCGTGCGCAGTCCCGGTCTCCGTGTCCCTCGGTCAGACCCACACACTGAGCACCGTGCGCAGTCCCGGTCTCCGTGTCCCTCGGTCAGTCCCACACTCGGAGCACCGTGCACAGTCCCGGTCTCCAAATCCCTCGGTTAGACCCAAACTCGGAGCACGGTGCACAGTTCCGGTCTCCGTGTCCCTCGGTCAGACCCACACTCGGGGCACTGTGCACAGTCCCGGTCTCCGTATCCCTCGGTTAGACCCACACTCGGAGCACCGTGCACAGTCCCGGTCTCCGTGTCCCTCGATCAGACCCACACTCGGAGCACTGTGCACAGTCCCGGTCTCCGTATCCCTCGGTTAGACCCACACTCGGAGCACCGTGCACAGTCCCGGTCTCCGTATCCCTCAGTCAGACCCACACTCGGAGCACCGTGCACAGTCCCGGTCTCCGTATCCCTCGGTCAGACCCACACTCGGAGCACCGTGCACAGTCCCGGTCTCCGTATCCCTCGGTCAGACCTACTCTCGGAGCACCGTGCACAGTCCCGGTCTCCGTCTCCCTTGTTCAGACCCACACTCGGAGCACCGTGCACAGTCCCGGTCTCCGTGTCCCTCGGTCAGATCCACATTCGGAGCACCATGCACAGTCCCGGTCTCCGTGTCCCTCGGTTAGACCCACACTCGAAGCACCGTGCACAGTTCCGGTCTCCGTAACCCTTGCTTAGACCCACATTCGGAGCACCGTGCACAGTCCAGGTCACCGTATCCCTCGGTCAGACCCACACTCGGAGCACCGTGCACAGTACTGGTCTCCGTGTCCCTCGGTCAGACCCACACTCGGAGCGCCGTGCACAGTCCTGGTCTCCGTATCCCTCGGTTAGACCCACACTCGGAGCACCGTGCACAGTCCCGGTCTCCGTATCCCTCGGTCAGACCCACACTCGGAGCACCGTGCACAGTCCCGGTCTCCATGTCCCTCGGTCAGACCCACAAGCGGAGCACCGTGCACAGTCCCAGTCTCCGTGTCCCTCGGTCAGACCCACACTCGGAGCACCGTGCACAGTCCCGGTCTCCGTGTCCCTCGGTCAGACCCACACTCTGAGCACCATGCACAGTCCCGGTCTCCGTATCCCTCGGTCAGACCCACACTCGGAGCACCGTGCGCAGTCCCGGTCTCCGTATCCCTCGGTCAGACCCACACTCGGAGCACCGTGCACAGTCCCGGTCTCCGTGTCCCTCGGTGAGACCCACACTCGGAGCACCGTGCACAGTCCCGGTCTCCGTGTCCCTCAGTCAGACCCACACTCGGAGCACCGTGGACAGTCCCGGTCTCCGTGTCCCTCGGTCTGACCCACACTCGGAGCACCGTGCACAGTTCCGGTCTCCGTAACCCTTGCTTAGACCCACATTCGGAGCACCGTGCACAGTCCAGGTCACCGTATCCCTCGGTCAGACCCACACTCGGAGCACCGTGCACAGTACTGGTCTCCGTGTCCCTCGGTCAGACCCACACTCGGAGCGCCGTGCACAGTCCTGGTCTCCGTGTCCCTCGGTCAGACCCACACTCGGAGCACCGTGCACAGTCCCGGTCTCCGTGTCCCTCGGTCAGACCCACACTCTGAGCACCATGCACAGTCCCGGTCTCCGTATCCCTCGGTCAGACCCACACTCGGAGCACCGTGCGCAGTCCCGGTCTCGGTATCCCTCGGTCAGACCCACACTCGGAGCACCGTGCACAGTCCCGGTCTCCGTGTCCCTCGGTGAGACCCACACTCGGAGCACCGTGCACAGTCCCGGTCTCCGTGTCCCTCAGTCAGACCCAGACTCGGAGCACCGTGGACAGTCCCGGTCTCCGTGTCCCTCGGTCTGACCCACACTCGGAGCACCGTTCACAGTCCCGGTCTCCGTGTCCCTCGATCAGACCCACACTCGGAGCACTGTGCACAGTCCCGGTCTCCGTATCCCTCGGTTAGACCCACACTCGGAGCACCGTGCACAGTCCCGGTCTCCGTATCCCTCAGTCAGACCCACACTCGGAGCACCGTGCACAGTCCCGGTCTCCGTATCCCTCGGTCAGACCCACACTCGGAGCACCGTGCACAGTCCCGGTCTCCGTATCCCTCGGTCAGACCTACTCTCGGAGCACCGTGCACAGTCCCGGTCTCCGTCTCCCTCGTTCAGACCCACACTCGGAGCACCGTGCACAGTCCCGGTCTCCGTGTCCCTCGGTCAGATCCACATTCGGAGCACCATGCACAGTCCCGGTCTCCGTGTCCCTCGGTTAGACCCACACTCGAAGCACCGTGCACAGTTCCGGTCTCCGTAACCCTTGCTTAGACCCACATTCGGAGCACCGTGCACAGTCCAGGTCACCGTATCCCTCGGTCAGACCCACACTCGGAGCACCGTGCACAGTACTGGTCTCCGTGTCCCTCGGTCAGACCCACACTCGGAGCGCCGTGCACAGTCCTGGTCTCCGTATCCCTCGGTTAGACCCACACTCGGAGCACCGTGCACAGTCCCGGTCTCCGTATCCCTCGGTCAGACCCACACTCGGAGCACCGTGCACAGTCCCGGTCTCCGTATCCCTCGGTTAGACCCACACTCGGAGCACCGTGCACAGTCCCAGTCTCCGTGTCCCTCGGTCAGACCCACACTCGGAGCACCGTGCACAGTCCCGGTCTCCGTATCCCTCGGTGAGACCCACACTCGGAGCACCGTGCACAGTCCCGGTCTCCATGTCCCTCGGTCAGACCCACACTCGGAGCACCGTGCACAGTCCCAGTCTCCGTGTCCCTCGGTCAGACCCACACTCGGAGCACCGTGCACAGTCCCGGTCTCCGTGTCCCTCGGTCAGACCCACACTCTGAGCACCATGCACAGTCCCGGTCTCCGTATCCCTCGGTCAGACCCACACTCGGAGCACCGTGCGCAGTCCCGGTCTCCGTATCCCTCGGTCAGACCCACACTCGGAGCACCGTGCACAGTCCCGGTCTCCGTGTCCCTCGGTGAGACCCACACTCGGAGCACCGTGCACAGTCCCGGTCTCCGTGTCCCTCGGTCAGACCCACACTCGGAGCACCGTGGACAGTCCCGGTCTCCGTGTCCCTCGGTCTGACCCACACTCGGAGCACCGTGCACAGTCCCGGTCTCCGTGTCCCTCGGTCAGACCCACACTCGGAGCACCGTGCACAGTCCCGGTCTCCGTATCCCTCGGTCATACCCACACTCGGAGCACCGTGCACAGTCCCGGTCTCCTTGTCCCTCAGTCAGACCCACACTCGGAGCACCGTGCACAGTCCCGGTCTCCGTGTCCCTCAGTCAGACCCACACTCGGAGCACCGTGCACAGTCCCGGTCTCCGTGTCCCTCAGTCAGACCCACACTCGGAGCACCGTGCACAGTCCCGGTCTCCGTATCCCTCGGTTAGACCCACACTCGGAGCACCGTGCACAGTCCCGGTCTCCGTAAACTTAGACCCGCATTCGGAGCACCGTGCACAGTCCAGGTCACCGTATCCCTCGGTCAGACCCACATTCGGAGCACCGTGCGCAGTCCTGGTCTCCGTATCCCTCGGTCAGACCCACACTCGGAGCACTGTGCACAGTCCCGGTCTCCGTGTCCCTCGGTCAGACCCACACTCGGAGCACCGTGCGCAGTCCCGGTCTTCGTGTCCCTCGGTCAGACCCACACTCGGAGCACCGTGCGCAGTCCCGGTCTCCGTATCCCTCGGTCAGACCCACACTCGGAGCACCGTGCGCAGTCCCGGTCTCCGTGTCCCTCGGTCAGACCCACACACTGAGCACCGTGCGCAGTCCCGGTCTCCGTGTCCCTCGGTCAGTCCCACACTCGGAGCACCGTGCACAGTCCCGGTCTCCAAATCCCTCGGTTAGACCCAAACTCGGAGCACGGTGCACAGTTCCGGTCTCCGTGTCCCTCGGTCAGACCCACACTCGGGGCACTGTGCACAGTCCCGGTCTCCGTATCCCTCGATCAGACCCACACTCGGAGCACTGTGCACAGTCCCGGTCTCCGTATCCCTCGGTTAGACCCACACTCGGAGCACCGTGCACAGTCCCGGTCTCCGTATCCCTCAGTCAGACCCACACTCGGAGCACCGTGCACAGTCGCGGTCTCCGTATCCCTCGGTCAGACCCACACTCGGAGCACCGTGCACAGTCCAGGTATCCGTATCCCTCGGTCAGACCCACTCTCGGAGCACCGTGCACAGTCCCGGTCTCCGTCTCCCTCGTTCAGACCCACACTCGGAGCACCGTGCACAGTCCCGGTCTCCGTGTCCCTCGGTCAGATCCACATTCGGAGCACCATGCACAGTCCCGGTCTCCGTGTCCCTCGGTTAGACCCACACTCGAAGCACCGTGCACAGTTCCGGTCTCCGTAACCCTTGCTTAGACCCACATTCGGAGCACCGTGCACAGTCCAGGTCACCGTATCCCTCGGTCAGACCCACACTCGGAGCACCGTGCACAGTCCCGGTCTCCGTATCCCTCGGTCAGACCCACACTCGGAGCACCGTGCACAGTCCCGGTCTCCGTATCCCTCGGTTAGACCCACACTCGGAGCACCGTGCACAGTACCAGTCTCCGTGTCCCTCGGTCAGACCCACACTCGGAGCACCGTGCACAGTCCCGGTCTCCGTATCCCTCGGTGAGACCCACACTCGGAGCACCGTGCACAGTCCCGGTCTCCATGTCCCTCGGTCAGACCCACAAGCGGAGCACCGTGCACAGTCCCAGTCTCCGTGTCCCTCGGTCAGACCCACACTCGGAGCACCGTGCACAGTCCCGGTCTCCGTGTCCCTCGGTCAGACCCACACTCTGAGCACCATGCACAGTCCCGGTCTCCGTATCCCTCGGTCAGACCCACACTCGGAGCACCGTGCGCAGTCCCGGTCTCCGTATCCCTCGGTCAGACCCACACTCGGAGCACCGTGCACAGTCCAGGTCTCCGTGTCCCTCGGTGAGACCCACACTCGGAGCACCGTGCACAGTCCCGGTCTCCGTGTCCCTCAGTCAGACCCAGACTCGGAGCACCGTGGACAGTCCCGGTCTCCGTGTCCCTCGGTCTGACCCACACTCGGAGCACCGTTCACAGTCCCGGTCTCCGTGTCCCTCGATCAGACCCACACTCGGAGCACTGTGCACAGTCCCGGTCTCCGTATCCCTCGGTTAGACCCACACTCGGAGCACCGTGCACAGTCCCGGTCTCCGTATCCCTCAGTCAGACCCACACTCGGAGCACCGTGCACAGTCCCGGTCTCCGTATCCCTCGGTCAGACCCACACTCGGAGCACCGTGCACAGTCCCGGTCTCCGTATCCCTCGGTCAGACCTACTCTCGGAGCACCGTGCACAGTCCCGGTCTCCGTCTCCCTCGTTCAGACCCACACTCGGAGCACCGTGCACAGTCCCGGTCTCCGTGTCCCTCGGTCAGATCCACATTCGGAGCACCATGCACAGTCCCGGTCTCCGTGTCCCTCGGTTAGACCCACACTCGAAGCACCGTGCACAGTTCCGGTCTCCGTAACCCTTGCTTAGACCCACATTCGGAGCACCGTGCACAGTCCAGGTCACCGTATCCCTCGGTCAGATCCACACTCGGAGCACCGTGCACAGTCCCCGTCTCATTCTCCCTCGGTCAGACCCACACTCGGAGCACCGTGCACAGTCCCGGTCTCCGTGTCCGTCGGTTAGACCCACACTCGGAGCACCGTGCGCAGTCCCGGTCCCCGTGTCCCTCGTTCAGACCCGCACTCGGAGCACCGTGCGCAGTCCCGGTCTCCGTATCCCTCGGTCAGACCCACACTCGGGGCACCGTGCACAGTCCCGGTATCCGTGTCCATCGGTCAGACCCACACTCGGAGCACCGTGCACAGTTCCGGTCTCCGTATCCCTCAGTCAGATCCACACTCGGGGCACCGTGCACAGTTCCGGTCTCCGTGTCCCTCGGACAGACACACACTCGGAGCACCGTGCACAGTCCCGGTCTCCGTATCCCTCGGTCAGACCCACACTCGGAGCACCGTGCACAGTCCCGGTCTCCGTGTTCCTCGGTCAGACCCACACTCGAAGCACCGTGCACAGTCCCGGTCTCCGTGTCCCTCGGTGAGACCCACACTCTAAGCACCGTGTACAGTCCCGGTCTCCGTATCCCTCGGTCGGACCCACACTCGGAGCACCGTGCACAGTCTCAGTCTCCGTATCCCTCGGAAAGACCCACACTCGAAGCACCGTGCACAGTCCCGGTCTCCGTGTCCCTCGGTGAGACCCACACTCGAAGCACCGTGCACAGTCCCGGTCTCCGTGTCCCTCGGTCAGACCCACACTCGGAGCACCGTGCACAGTCCCCGTATCCCTCGGTCAGACCCATACTCGGAGCACCGTGCACAGTCCCCGTCTCCCTCTCCCTCCGTCAGACCCACACTCGGAGCACCGTGCACAGTCCCGGTCTCCGTGTCCCTCGGTCAGACCCACACTCGGAGCACCGTGCACAGTCCCGGTCTCCGTGTCCCTCGGTCAGACCCACACTCGGAGCACCGTGCACAGTACTGGTCTCCGTATCCCTCGGTCAGACCCACACTCGGAGCACCGTGCGCAGTCCCGGTCTCCGTATCCCTCGGTCAGACCCACACTCGGAGCACCGTGCACAGTCCCGGTCTCCGTATCCCTCGGTGAGACCCACACTCGGAGCACCGTGCACAGTCCCGGTCTCCGTGTCCCTCGGTCAGACCCACACTCGGAGCACCGTGGACAGTCCCGGTCTCCGTGTCCCTCGGTCTGACCCACACTCGAAGCACCGTGCACAGTTCCGGTCTCCGTAACCCTTGCTTAGACCCACATTCGGAGCACCGTGCACAGTCCAGGTCACCGTATCCCTCGGTCAGACCCACACTCGGAGCACCGTGCACAGTACTGGTCTCCGTGTCCCTCGGTCAGACCCACACTCGGAGCGCCGTGCACAGTCCTGGTCTCCGTATCCCTCGGTTAGACCCACACTCGGAGCACCGTGCACAGTCCCGGTCTCCGTATCCCTCGGTCAGACCCACACTCGGAGCACCGTGCACAGTCCCGGTCTCCGTATCCCTCGGTTAGACCCACACTCGGAGCACCGTGCACAGTCCCAGTCTCCGTGTCCCTCGGTCAGACCCACACTCGGAGCACCGTGCACAGTCCCGGTCTCCGTATCCCTCGGTGAGACCCACACTCGGAGCACCGTGCACAGTCCCGGTCTCCATGTCCCTCGGTCAGACCCACAAGCGGAGCACCGTGCACAGTCCCAGTCTCCGTGTCCCTCGGTCAGACCCACACTCGGAGCACCGTGCACAGTCCCGGTCTCCGTGTCCCTCGGTCAGACCCACACTCTGAGCACCATGCACAGTCCCGGTCTCCGTATCCCTCGGTCAGACCCACACTCGGAGCACCGTGCGCAGTCCCGGTCTCCGTATCCCTCGGTCAGACCCACACTCGGAGCACCGTGCACAGTCCCGGTCTCCGTGTCCCTCGGTGAGACCCACACTCGGAGCACCGTGCACAGTCCCGGTCTCCGTGTCCCTCAGTCAGACCCACACTCGGAGCACCGTGGACAGTCCCGGTCTCCGTGTCCCTCGGTCTGACCCACACTCGGAGCACCGTGCACAGTTCCGGTCTCCGTAACCCTTGCTTAGACCCACATTCGGAGCACCGTGCACAGTCCAGGTCACCGTATCCCTCGGTCAGACCCACACTCGGAGCACCGTGCACAGTACTGGTCTCCGTGTCCCTCGGTCAGACCCACACTCGGAGCGCCGTGCACAGTCCTGGTCTCCGTGTCCCTCGGTCAGACCCACACTCGGAGCACCGTGCACAGTCCCGGTCTCCGTGTCCCTCGGTCAGACCCACACTCTGAGCACCATGCACAGTCCCGGTCTCCGTATCCCTCGGTCAGACCCACACTCGGAGCACCGTGCGCAGTCCCGGTCTCCGTATCCCTCGGTCAGACCCACACTCGGAGCACCGTGCACAGTCCCGGTCTCCGTGTCCCTCGGTGAGACCCACACTCGGAGCACCGTGCACAGTCCCGGTCTCCGTGTCCCTCAGTCAGACCCAGACTCGGAGCACCGTGGACAGTCCCGGTCTCCGTGTCCCTCGGTCTGACCCACACTCGGAGCACCGTTCACAGTCCCGGTCTCCGTGTCCCTCGATCAGACCCACACTCGGAGCACTGTGCACAGTCCCGGTCTCCGTATCCCTCGGTTAGACCCACACTCGGAGCACCGTGCACAGTCCCGGTCTCCGTATCCCTCAGTCAGACCCACACTCGGAGCACCGTGCACAGTCCCGGTCTCCGTATCCCTCGGTCAGACCCACACTCGGAGCACCGTGCACAGTCCCGGTCTCCGTATCCCTCGGTCAGACCTACTCTCGGAGCACCGTGCACAGTCCCGGTCTCCGTCTCCCTCGTTCAGACCCACACTCGGAGCACCGTGCACAGTCCCGGTCTCCGTGTCCCTCGGTCAGATCCACATTCGGAGCACCATGCACAGTCCCGGTCTCCGTGTCCCTCGGTTAGACCCACACTCGAAGCACCGTGCACAGTTCCGGTCTCCGTAACCCTTGCTTAGACCCACATTCGGAGCACCGTGCACAGTCCAGGTCACCGTATCCCTCGGTCAGACCCACACTCGGAGCACCGTGCACAGTACTGGTCTCCGTGTCCCTCGGTCAGACCCACACTCGGAGCGCCGTGCACAGTCCTGGTCTCCGTATCCCTCGGTTAGACCCACACTCGGAGCACCGTGCACAGTCCCGGTCTCCGTATCCCTCGGTCAGACCCACACTCGGAGCACCGTGCACAGTCCCGGTCTCCGTATCCCTCGGTTAGACCCACACTCGGAGCACCGTGCACAGTCCCAGTCTCCGTGTCCCTCGGTCAGACCCACACTCGGAGCACCGTGCACAGTCCCGGTCTCCGTATCCCTCGGTGAGACCCACACTCGGAGCACCGTGCACAGTCCCGGTCTCCATGTCCCTCGGTCAGACCCACACTCGGAGCACCGTGCACAGTCCCGGTCTCCGTGTCCCTCGGTCAGACCCACACTCGGAGCACCGTGCACAGTCCCCGTATCCCTCGGTCAGACCCATACTCGGAGCACCGTGCACAGTCCCCGTCTCCCTCTCCCTCCGTCAGACCCACACTCGGAGCACCGTGCACAGTCCCGGTCTCCGTGTCCCTCGGTCAGACCCACACTCGGAGCACCGTGCACAGTCCCGGTCTCCGTGTCCCTCGGTCAGACCCACACTCGGAGCACCGTGCACAGTACTGGTCTCCGTATCCCTCGGTCAGACCCACACTCGGAGCACCGTGCGCAGTCCCGGTCTCCGTATCCCTCGGTCAGACCCACACTCGGAGCACCGTGCACAGTCCCGGTCTCCGTATCCCTCGGTGAGACCCACACTCGGAGCACCGTGCACAGTCCCGGTCTCCGTGTCCCTCGGTCAGACCCACACTCGGAGCACCGTGGACAGTCCCGGTCTCCGTGTCCCTCGGTCTGACCCACACTCGAAGCACCGTGCACAGTTCCGGTCTCCGTAACCCTTGCTTAGACCCACATTCGGAGCACCGTGCACAGTCCAGGTCACCGTATCCCTCGGTCAGACCCACACTCGGAGCACCGTGCACAGTACTGGTCTCCGTGTCCCTCGGTCAGACCCACACTCGGAGCGCCGTGCACAGTCCTGGTCTCCGTATCCCTCGGTTAGACCCACACTCGGAGCACCGTGCACAGTCCCGGTCTCCGTATCCCTCGGTCAGACCCACACTCGGAGCACCGTGCACAGTCCCGGTCTCCGTATCCCTCGGTTAGACCCACACTCGGAGCACCGTGCACAGTCCCAGTCTCCGTGTCCCTCGGTCAGACCCACACTCGGAGCACCGTGCACAGTCCCGGTCTCCGTATCCCTCGGTGAGACCCACACTCGGAGCACCGTGCACAGTCCCGGTCTCCATGTCCCTCGGTCAGACCCACAAGCGGAGCACCGTGCACAGTCCCAGTCTCCGTGTCCCTCGGTCAGACCCACACTCGGAGCACCGTGCACAGTCCCGGTCTCCGTGTCCCTCGGTCAGACCCACACTCTGAGCACCATGCACAGTCCCGGTCTCCGTATCCCTCGGTCAGACCCACACTCGGAGCACCGTGCGCAGTCCCGGTCTCCGTATCCCTCGGTCAGACCCACACTCGGAGCACCGTGCACAGTCCCGGTCTCCGTGTCCCTCGGTGAGACCCACACTCGGAGCACCGTGCACAGTCCCGGTCTCCGTGTCCCTCAGTCAGACCCACACTCGGAGCACCGTGGACAGTCCCGGTCTCCGTGTCCCTCGGTCTGACCCACACTCGGAGCACCGTGCACAGTTCCGGTCTCCGTAACCCTTGCTTAGACCCACATTCGGAGCACCGTGCACAGTCCAGGTCACCGTATCCCTCGGTCAGACCCACACTCGGAGCACCGTGCACAGTACTGGTCTCCGTGTCCCTCGGTCAGACCCACACTCGGAGCGCCGTGCACAGTCCTGGTCTCCGTGTCCCTCGGTCAGACCCACACTCGGAGCACCGTGCACAGTCCCGGTCTCCGTGTCCCTCGGTCAGACCCACACTCTGAGCACCATGCACAGTCCCGGTCTCCGTATCCCTCGGTCAGACCCACACTCGGAGCACCGTGCGCAGTCCCGGTCTCCGTATCCCTCGGTCAGACCCACACTCGGAGCACCGTGCACAGTCCCGGTCTCCGTGTCCCTCGGTGAGACCCACACTCGGAGCACCGTGCACAGTCCCGGTCTCCGTGTCCCTCAGTCAGACCCAGACTCGGAGCACCGTGGACAGTCCCGGTCTCCGTGTCCCTCGGTCTGACCCACACTCGGAGCACCGTTCACAGTCCCGGTCTCCGTGTCCCTCGATCAGACCCACACTCGGAGCACTGTGCACAGTCCCGGTCTCCGTATCCCTCGGTTAGACCCACACTCGGAGCACCGTGCACAGTCCCGGTCTCCGTATCCCTCAGTCAGACCCACACTCGGAGCACCGTGCACAGTCCCGGTCTCCGTATCCCTCGGTCAGACCCACACTCGGAGCACCGTGCACAGTCCCGGTCTCCGTATCCCTCGGTCAGACCTACTCTCGGAGCACCGTGCACAGTCCCGGTCTCCGTCTCCCTCGTTCAGACCCACACTCGGAGCACCGTGCACAGTCCCGGTCTCCGTGTCCCTCGGTCAGATCCACATTCGGAGCACCATGCACAGTCCCGGTCTCCGTGTCCCTCGGTTAGACCCACACTCGAAGCACCGTGCACAGTTCCGGTCTCCGTAACCCTTGCTTAGACCCACATTCGGAGCACCGTGCACAGTCCAGGTCACCGTATCCCTCGGTCAGACCCACACTCGGAGCACCGTGCACAGTACTGGTCTCCGTGTCCCTCGGTCAGACCCACACTCGGAGCGCCGTGCACAGTCCTGGTCTCCGTATCCCTCGGTTAGACCCACACTCGGAGCACCGTGCACAGTCCCGGTCTCCGTATCCCTCGGTCAGACCCACACTCGGAGCACCGTGCACAGTCCCGGTCTCCGTATCCCTCGGTTAGACCCACACTCGGAGCACCGTGCACAGTCCCAGTCTCCGTGTCCCTCGGTCAGACCCACACTCGGAGCACCGTGCACAGTCCCGGTCTCCGTATCCCTCGGTGAGACCCACACTCGGAGCACCGTGCACAGTCCCGGTCTCCATGTCCCTCGGTCAGACCCACACTCGGAGCACCGTGCACAGTCCCAGTCTCCGTGTCCCTCGGTCAGACCCACACTCGGAGCACCGTGCACAGTCCCGGTCTCCGTGTCCCTCGGTCAGACCCACACTCTGAGCACCATGCACAGTCCCGGTCTCCGTATCCCTCGGTCAGACCCACACTCGGAGCACCGTGCGCAGTCCCGGTCTCCGTATCCCTCGGTCAGACCCACACTCGGAGCACCGTGCACAGTCCCGGTCTCCGTGTCCCTCGGTGAGACCCACACTCGGAGCACCGTGCACAGTCCCGGTCTCCGTGTCCCTCGGTCAGACCCACACTCGGAGCACCGTGGACAGTCCCGGTCTCCGTGTCCCTCGGTCTGACCCACACTCGGAGCACCGTGCACAGTCCCGGTCTCCGTGTCCCTCGGTCAGACCCACACTCGGAGCACCGTGCACAGTCCCGGTCTCCGTATCCCTCGGTCATACCCACACTCGGAGCACCGTGCACAGTCCCGGTCTCCTTGTCCCTCAGTCAGACCCACACTCGGAGCACCGTGCACAGTCCCGGTCTCCGTGTCCCTCAGTCAGACCCACACTCGGAGCACCGTGCACAGTCCCGGTCTCCGTGTCCCTCAGTCAGACCCACACTCGGAGCACCGTGCACAGTCCCGGTCTCCGTATCCCTCGGTTAGACCCACACTCGGAGCACCGTGCACAGTCCCGGTCTCCGTAAACTTAGACCCGCATTCGGAGCACCGTGCACAGTCCAGGTCACCGTATCCCTCGGTCAGACCCACATTCGGAGCACCGTGCGCAGTCCTGGTCTCCGTATCCCTCGGTCAGACCCACACTCGGAGCACTGTGCACAGTCCCGGTCTCCGTGTCCCTCGGTCAGACCCACACTCGGAGCACCGTGCGCAGTCCCGGTCTTCGTGTCCCTCGGTCAGACCCACACTCGGAGCACCGTGCGCAGTCCCGGTCTCCGTATCCCTCGGTCAGACCCACACTCGGAGCACCGTGCGCAGTCCCGGTCTCCGTGTCCCTCGGTCAGACCCACACACTGAGCACCGTGCGCAGTCCCGGTCTCCGTGTCCCTCGGTCAGTCCCACACTCGGAGCACCGTGCACAGTCCCGGTCTCCAAATCCCTCGGTTAGACCCAAACTCGGAGCACGGTGCACAGTTCCGGTCTCCGTGTCCCTCGGTCAGACCCACACTCGGGGCACTGTGCACAGTCCCGGTCTCCGTATCCCTCGATCAGACCCACACTCGGAGCACTGTGCACAGTCCCGGTCTCCGTATCCCTCGGTTAGACCCACACTCGGAGCACCGTGCACAGTCCCGGTCTCCGTATCCCTCAGTCAGACCCACACTCGGAGCACCGTGCACAGTCGCGGTCTCCGTATCCCTCGGTCAGACCCACACTCGGAGCACCGTGCACAGTCCAGGTATCCGTATCCCTCGGTCAGACCCACTCTCGGAGCACCGTGCACAGTCCCGGTCTCCGTCTCCCTCGTTCAGACCCACACTCGGAGCACCGTGCACAGTCCCGGTCTCCGTGTCCCTCGGTCAGATCCACATTCGGAGCACCATGCACAGTCCCGGTCTCCGTGTCCCTCGGTTAGACCCACACTCGAAGCACCGTGCACAGTTCCGGTCTCCGTAACCCTTGCTTAGACCCACATTCGGAGCACCGTGCACAGTCCAGGTCACCGTATCCCTCGGTCAGACCCACACTCGGAGCACCGTGCACAGTCCCGGTCTCCGTATCCCTCGGTCAGACCCACACTCGGAGCACCGTGCACAGTCCCGGTCTCCGTATCCCTCGGTTAGACCCACACTCGGAGCACCGTGCACAGTACCAGTCTCCGTGTCCCTCGGTCAGACCCACACTCGGAGCACCGTGCACAGTCCCGGTCTCCGTATCCCTCGGTGAGACCCACACTCGGAGCACCGTGCACAGTCCCGGTCTCCATGTCCCTCGGTCAGACCCACAAGCGGAGCACCGTGCACAGTCCCAGTCTCCGTGTCCCTCGGTCAGACCCACACTCGGAGCACCGTGCACAGTCCCGGTCTCCGTGTCCCTCGGTCAGACCCACACTCTGAGCACCATGCACAGTCCCGGTCTCCGTATCCCTCGGTCAGACCCACACTCGGAGCACCGTGCGCAGTCCCGGTCTCCGTATCCCTCGGTCAGACCCACACTCGGAGCACCGTGCACAGTCCAGGTCTCCGTGTCCCTCGGTGAGACCCACACTCGGAGCACCGTGCACAGTCCCGGTCTCCGTGTCCCTCAGTCAGACCCAGACTCGGAGCACCGTGGACAGTCCCGGTCTCCGTGTCCCTCGGTCTGACCCACACTCGGAGCACCGTTCACAGTCCCGGTCTCCGTGTCCCTCGATCAGACCCACACTCGGAGCACTGTGCACAGTCCCGGTCTCCGTATCCCTCGGTTAGACCCACACTCGGAGCACCGTGCACAGTCCCGGTCTCCGTATCCCTCAGTCAGACCCACACTCGGAGCACCGTGCACAGTCCCGGTCTCCGTATCCCTCGGTCAGACCCACACTCGGAGCACCGTGCACAGTCCCGGTCTCCGTATCCCTCGGTCAGACCTACTCTCGGAGCACCGTGCACAGTCCCGGTCTCCGTCTCCCTCGTTCAGACCCACACTCGGAGCACCGTGCACAGTCCCGGTCTCCGTGTCCCTCGGTCAGATCCACATTCGGAGCACCATGCACAGTCCCGGTCTCCGTGTCCCTCGGTTAGACCCACACTCGAAGCACCGTGCACAGTTCCGGTCTCCGTAACCCTTGCTTAGACCCACATTCGGAGCACCGTGCACAGTCCAGGTCACCGTATCCCTCGGTCAGATCCACACTCGGAGCACCGTGCACAGTCCCCGTCTCATTCTCCCTCGGTCAGACCCACACTCGGAGCACCGTGCACAGTCCCGGTCTCCGTGTCCGTCGGTTAGACCCACACTCGGAGCACCGTGCGCAGTCCCGGTCCCCGTGTCCCTCGTTCAGACCCGCACTCGGAGCACCGTGCGCAGTCCCGGTCTCCGTATCCCTCGGTCAGACCCACACTCGGGGCACCGTGCACAGTCCCGGTATCCGTGTCCATCGGTCAGACCCACACTCGGAGCACCGTGCACAGTTCCGGTCTCCGTATCCCTCGGTCAGATCCACACTCGGGGCACCGTGCACAGTTCCGGTCTCCGTGTCCCTCGGACAGACACACACTCGGAGCACCGTGCACAGTCCCGGTCTCCGTATCCCTCGGTCAGACCCACACTCGGAGCACCGTGCACAGTCCCGGTCTCCGTGTTCCTCGGTCAGACCCACACTCGAAGCACCGTGCACAGTCCCGGTCTCCGTGTCCCTCGGTGAGACCCACACTCTAAGCACCGTGTACAGTCCCGGTCTCCGTATCCCTCGGTCGGACCCACACTCGGAGCACCGTGCACAGTCTCAGTCTCCGTATCCCTCGGAAAGACCCACACTCGAAGCACCGTGCACAGTCCCGGTCTCCGTGTCCCTCGGTGAGACCCACACTCGAAGCACCGTGCACAGTCCCGGTCTCCGTGTCCCTCGGTCAGACCCACACTCGGAGCACCGTGCACAGTCCCCGTATCCCTCGGTCAGACCCATACTCGGAGCACCGTGCACAGTCCCCGTCTCCCTCTCCCTCCGTCAGACCCACACTCGGAGCACCGTGCACAGTCCCGGTCTCCGTGTCCCTCGGTCAGACCCACACTCGGAGCACCGTGCACAGTCCCGGTCTCCGTGTCCCTCGGTCAGACCCACACTCGGAGCACCGTGCACAGTACTGGTCTCCGTATCCCTCGGTCAGACCCACACTCGGAGCACCGTGCGCAGTCCCGGTCTCCGTATCCCTCGGTCAGACCCACACTCGGAGCACCGTGCACAGTCCCGGTCTCCGTATCCCTCGGTGAGACCCACACTCGGAGCACCGTGCACAGTCCCGGTCTCCGTGTCCCTCGGTCAGACCCACACTCGGAGCACCGTGGACAGTCCCGGTCTCCGTGTCCCTCGGTCTGACCCACACTCGGAGCACCGTGCACAGTCCCGGTCTCCGTGTCCCTCGGTCAGACCCACACTCGGAGCACCGTGCACAGTCCCGGTCTCCGTATCCCTCGGTCAGACCCACACTCGGAGCACCGTGCACAGTCCCGGTCTCCTTGTCCCTCAGTCAGACCCACACTCGGAGCACCGTGCACAGTCCCGGTCTCCGTGTCCCTCGGTCAGACCCACACTCGGAGAACCGTGCACAGTCCCGGTCTCCGTGTCCCTCAGTCAGACCCACACTCGGAGCACCGTGCACAGTCCCGGTCTCCGTGTCCCTCAGTCAGACCCACACTCGGAGCACCGTGCACAGTCCCGGTCTCCGTATCCCTCGGTTAGACCCACACTCGGAGCACCGTGCACAGTCCCGGTCTCCGTAAACTTAGACCCGCATTCGGAGCACCGTGCACAGTCCAGGTCACCGTATCCCTCGGTCAGACCCACATTCGGAGCACCGTGCGCAGTCCTGGTCTCCGTATCCCTCGGTCAGACCCACACTCGGAGCACTGTGCACAGTCCCGGTCTCCGTGTCCCTCGGTCAGACCCACACACTGAGCACCGTGCGCAGTCCCGGTCTCCGTGTCCCTCGGTCAGTCCCACACTCGGAGCACCGTGCACAGTCCCGGTCTCCAAATCCCTCGGTTAGACCCAAACTCGGAGCACGGTGCACAGTTCCGGTCTCCGTGTCCCTCGGTCAGACCCACACTCGGGGCACTGTGCACAGTCCCGGTCTCCGTATCCCTCGATCAGACCCACACTCGGAGCACTGTGCACAGTCCCGGTCTCCGTATCCCTCGGTTAGACCCACACTCGGAGCACCGTGCACAGTCCCGGTCTCCGTATCCCTCAGTCAGACCCACACTCGGAGCACCGTGCACAGTCGCGGTCTCCGTATCCCTCGGTCAGACCCACACTCGGAGCACCGTGCACAGTCCAGGTCTCCGTATCCCTCGGTCAGACCCACTCTCGGAGCACCGTGCACAGTCCCGGTCTCCGTCTCCCTCGTTCAGACCCACACTCGGAGCACCGTGCACAGTCCCGGTCTCCGTGTCCCTCGGTCAGATCCACATTCGGAGCACCGTGCACAGTCCCGGTCTCCGTGTCCCTCGGTCAGATCCACATTCGGAGCACCGTGCACAGTCCCGGTCTCCGTATCCCTCGGTTAGACCCACACTCGGAGCACCGTGCACAGTCCCGGTCTCCGTGTCCCTCGGTTAGACCCACACTCGAAGCACCGTGCACAGTTCCGGTCTCCGTAACCCTTGCTTAGACCCACATTCGGAGCACCGTGCACAGTCCAGGTCACCGTATCCCTCGGTCAGACCCACACTCGGAGCACCGTGCACAGTACTGGTCTCCGTATCCCTCGGTCAGACCCACACTCGGAGCACCGTGCACAGTACTGGTCTCCGTATCCCTCGGTTAGACCCACACTCGGAGCACTGTGCACAGTCCCGGTATCCGTATCCCTCGGTCAGACACACACTCGGAGCACCGTGCACAGTCCCGGTCTCCGTATCCCTCGGTTAGACCCCCACTCAGAGCACCGTGCACAGTCCCGGTCTCCATCTCCCTCGGTCAGACCCACACTCGGAGCACCGTGCACAGTCCCGGTCTCCGTGTCGCTTGGTCAGACCCACACTCGGAGCATCGTGCGCAGTCCCGGTCTCCGTGTCACTCGGTCAGACTCACACTCGGAGCACCGTGCACAGTCCCGGTCTCCGTGTCGCTTGGTCAGACCCACACTCGGAGCACCGTGCGCAGTCCCGGTCTCCGTGTCACTCGGTCAGACTCATACTCGGAGCACTGTGCACAGTCCCGGTCTCCGTGTCCCTCGGTCAGACCCACACTCGGAGCACCGTGCACAGTCCCGGTCTCCATGTCCCTCAGTCAGACCCACACTCGGAGCACCATGCACAGTCCCGGTCTCCGTATCCCTCGGTCAGACCCTCACTCGAAGCACCGTGCACAGTCCCGGTCTCCTTGTCCCACGGTTCGACCCACACTCGGAGCACCGTGCAGTCCCGGTCTCCGTATCCCTTGGTCAGACCCACACTCGGAGCACCGTGCACAGTCCCGGTCTCTGTGTCCCTCGGTCAGACCCACACTCGGACCACCGTGCACAGTCCCTGTCTCCATGTCCCTCGGTCAGACCCATACTCGGAGCACCGTGCACAGTCCCGGTCTCCGTATCCCTCGGTTAGACCCACACTCGGAGCACCGTGCACAGTCCCAGTCTCCGTGTCCCTCGGTCAGACCCACACTCGGAGCACCGTGCACAGTCCCGGTCTCCGTATCCCTCGGTGAGACCCACACTCGGAGCACCGTGCACAGTCCCGGTCTCCATGTCCCTCGGTCAGACCCACACTCGGAGCACCGTGCACAGTCCCAGTCTCCGTGTCCCTCGGTCAGACCCACACTCGGAGCACCGTGCACAGTCCCGGTCTCCGTGTCCCTCGGTCAGACCCACACTCGGAGCCCATTGCACAGTCCCGGTCTCCGTATCCCTCGGTCAGACCCACACTCGGAGCACCGTGCACAGTCCCGGTCTCCGTATCCCTCGGTCAGACCCACACTCGGAGCACCGTGCACAGTCCCGGTCTCCGTGTTCCTCGGTCAGACACACACTCGGAGCACTGTGCACAGTCCCGGTCTCCGTATCCCTCAGTCAGACCCACACTCGGAGCACCGTGCACAGTCCCGGTCTCCGTATCCCTCGGTCAGACCCACACTCGAAGCACCGTGCACAGTCCCGGTCTCCGTGTCCCTCGGTGAGACCCACACTCGAAGCACCGTGTACAGTCCCGGTCTCCGTATCCCTCGGTCGGACCCACACTCGGAGCACCGTGCACAGTCCCGGTCTCCGTATCCCTCGGTCAGACCCACACTCGAAGCACCGTGCACAGTCCCGGTCTCCGTGTCCCTCGGTGAGACCCACACTCGAAGCACCGTGCACAGTCCCGGTCTCCGTGTCCCTCGGTCAGACCCACACTCGGAGCACTGTGCACAGTCCCCGTATCCCTCGGTCAGACCCACACTCGGAGCACCGTGCACAGTCCCGGTCTCCGTATCCCTTGGTCAGACCCACACTCGAAGCACCGTGCACAGTCCCGGTCTCCGTATCCCTCGGTCAGACCCACACTCGGAGCATCGTGCACAGTCCCGGTCTCCGTGTCCCTCGGTCAGACCCACAGTCAGAGCACCGTGCACAGTCCCGGTCTCCGTATCCCTCGGTTAGACCCACATTCGGAGCACCGTGGATAGTCCCGGTCTCCGTGTCCCTCGGTCAGACCCACACTCGGAGCACCGTGCACAGTCCCGGTCTCCGTGTCCCTCGGTCAGACCCACACTCGAAGCACCGTGTACAGTCCCGGTCTCCGTATCCCTCGGTCAGACCCATACTCGGAGCACCGTGCACAGTCCCCGTCTCATTCTCCCTCGGTCAGACCCACACTCGGAGCACCGTGCACAGTCCCGGTCTCCGTGTCCGTCGGTTAGACCCACACTCGGAGCACCGTGCGCAGTCCCGGTCCCCGTGTCCCTCGTTCAGACCCGCACTCGGAGCACCGTGCGCAGTCCCGGTCTCCGTATCCCTCGGTCAGACCCACACTCGGGGCACCGTGCACAGTCCCGGTATCCGTGTCCATCGGTCAGACCCACACTCGGAGCACCGTGCACAGTTCCGGTCTCCGTATCCCTCGGTCAGATCCACACTCGGGGCACCGTGCACAGTTCCGGTCTCCGTGTCCCTCGGACAGACACACACTCGGAGCACCATGCACAGTCCCGGTCTCCGTATCCCTCGGTCAGACCCACACTCGGAGCACCGTGCACAGTCCCGGTCTCCGTGTTCCTCGGTCAGACACACACTCGGAGCACTGTGCACAGTCCCGGTCTTCGTATCCCTCGGTCAGACCCACACTCGGAGCACCGTGCACAGTCCCGGTCTCCGTATCCCTCGGTCAGACCCACACTCGAAGCACCGTGCACAGTCCCGGTCTCCGTGTCCCTCAGTCAGACCCACACTCTAAGCACCGTGTACAGTCCCGGTCTCCGTATCCCTCGGTCGGACCCACACTCGGAGCACCGTGCACAGTCTCAGTCTCCGTATCCCTCGGTAAGACCTACACTCGAAGCACCGTGCACAGTCCCGGTCTCCGTGTCCCTCGGTCAGACCCACACTCGGAGCACTGTGCACAGTCCCCGTATCCCTCGGTCAGACCCACACTCGGAGCACCGTGCACAGTCCCGGTCTCCGTATCCCTTGGTCAGACCCACACTCGAAGCACCGTGCACAGTCCCGGTCTCCGTATCCCTCGGTCAGACCCACACTCGGAGCATCGTGCACAGTCCCGGTCTCCGTGTCCCTCGGTCAGACCCACAGTCAGAGCACCGTGCACAGTCCCGGTCTCCGTATCCCTCGGTTAGACCCACATTCGGAGCACCGTGGATAGTCCCGGTCTCCGTGTCCCTCGGTCAGACCCACACTCGGAGCACCGTGCACAGTCCCGGTCTCCGTGTCCCTCGGTCAGACCCACACTCGAAGCACCGTGTACAGTCCCGGTCTCCGTATCCCTCGGTCAGACCCATACTCGGAGCACCGTGCACAGTCCCCGTCTCATTCTCCCTCGGTCAGACCCACACTCGGAGCACCGTGCACAGTCCCGGTCTCCGTGTCCGTCGGTTAGACCCACACTCGGAGCACCGTGCGCAGTCCCGGTCCCCGTGTCCCTCGTTCAGACCCGCACTCGGAGCACCGTGCGCAGTCCCGGTCTCCGTATCCCTCGGTCAGACCCACACTCGGGGCACCGTGCACAGTCCCGGTATCCGTGTCCATCGGTCAGACCCACACTCGGAGCACCGTGCACAGTTCCGGTCTCCGTATCCCTCGGTCAGATCCACACTCGGGGCACCGTGCACAGTTCCGGTCTCCGTGTCCCTCGGACAGACACACACTCGGAGCACCGTGCACAGTCCCGGTCTCCGTATCCCTCGGTCAGACCCACACTCGGAGCACCGTGCACAGTCCCGGTCTCCGTGTTCCTCGGTCAGACACACACTCGGAGCACTGTGCACAGTCCCGGTCTTCGTATCCCTCGGTCAGACCCACACTCGGAGCACCGTGCACAGTCCCGGTCTCCGTATCCCTCGGTCAGACCCACACTCGAAGCACCGTGCACAGTCCCGGTCTCCGTGTCCCTCGGTGAGACCCACACTCTAAGCACCGTGTACAGTCCCGGTCTCCGTATCCCTCGGTCGGACCCACACTCGGAGCACCGTGCACAGTCTCAGTCTCCGTATCCCTCGGTAAGACCCACACTCGAAGCACCGTGCACAGTCCCGGTCTCCGTGTCCCTCGGTGAGACCCACACTCGAAGCACCGTGCACAGTCCCGGTCTCCGTGTCCCTCGGTCAGACCCACACCTCGGAGCACCGTGCACAGTCCCCGTATCCCTCGGTCAGACCCACACTCGGAGCACCGTGCACAGTCCCGGTCTCCGTGTCCCTCGGTCAGACCCACACTCGGAGCACCGTGCACAGTCCCGGTCTCCGTGTCCCTCGGTGAGACCCACACTCGGAGCACCGTGCACAGTCCCGGTCTCTGTGTCCCTCAGTCAGACCCACACTCGGAGCACCGTACACAGTCCCGATCTCCATATCCCTTGGTCAGACCCACACTCGGAGCACCGTGCACAGTCCCTGTCTCCGTATCCCTCGGTCAGACCCAAGCTCGGAGCACCGTGCACAGTCCCCGTCTCCGCGACCCTCGATTAGACCCACACTCGGAGCACCGTGCACAGTCCCGGTCTCAGTGTCCCTCGGTCAGACCCACACTCGGAGCACCGTGCACAGTCCCGGTCTCCGTATCCCTCGGTCAGACCCACACTCGGAGCACCGTGCACAGTCCCGGTCTCCGTGTCCCTCAGTCAGACCCACACTCGGAGCACCGTGCGCAGTCCCGGTCTCCGTATCCCTCGATCAGACCCACACTCGGAGCACCGTGGCGCAGTCCCGGTGTCCGTGTCCTCGGTCAGACCCACACTCGGAGCACCGTGCGCAGTCCCGGTGTCCGTGTCCCTCGGTCAGACCCACACTCGGAGCACCGTGCACAGTCCCGGTCTCCGTGTCCCTCGGTCAGACCCACACTCTGAGCACCGTGCACAGTCCCGGTCTCCGTGTCCCTCGGTCAGACCCACACTCGGAGCACCGTGCACAGTCCCGGTCTCCGTGTCCCTCGGTCAGACCCACACTCGGAGCACTGTGCACAGTCCCGGTCTCTGTATCCCTCGGTTAGACTCACATTCGGAGCACCGTGGACAGTCCCGGTCTCCGTATCCCTCGGTTAGACCCACACTCGGAGCACCGTGCACAGTCCCGGTCTCCGTATCCCTCGGTCAGACCCACACACTCGGAGCACCGTGCACAGTCCCAGTCTCCGTGTCCCTCGGTCAGACCCACACTCGGAGCACCGTGCACAGTCCCGGTCTCCGTGTCCCTCGGTCAGACCCACACTCGGAGCACCGTGCACAGGTCCCAGTCTCCGTGTCCCTCGGTCAGACCCACACTCGGAGCACCGTGCACAGTCCCGGTCTCCGTGTCCCTCGGTCAGACCCACACTCGGAGCACCGTGCACAGTCCCGGTCTCCGTATCCCTCGGTCGGACCCACACTCGGAGCACCGTGCACAGTCCCAGTCTCCGTATCCCTCGGTAAGACCCACACTCGAAGCACCGTGCACAGTCCCGGTCTCCGTGTCCCTCGGTGAGACCCACACTCGAAGCACCGTGCACAGTCCCGTCTCCGTGTCCCTCGGTCAGACCCACACTCGGAGCACCGTGCACAGTCCCCGTATCCCTCGGTCAGACCCATACTCGGAGCACCGTGCACAGTCCCCGTCTCCCTCTCCCTCCGTCAGACCCACACTCGGAGCACCGTGCATAGTCCCGGTCTCCGTGTCCCTCGGTGAGACCCACACTCGGAGCACCGTGCACAGTCCCGGTCTCTGTGTCCCTCAGTCAGACCCACACTCGGAGCACCGTGCACAGTCCCGGTTTCCGTATCCCT
>NC_092738.1:1624057-1709174 GCF_047496885.1 Scyliorhinus torazame
ACTCTCCACAATCCCAATGGACCCAAACCCCTTCCCGTTCACTCCCACAGTCCACAATCCCAATGGACCCAAACCCTTTCCCGTTCACTCCCACTGTACACAATCCCAATGGACCCAAACCACTTCCCGTTCACTCCAACTCTGCACAATCCCAATGGACCCAAACACCTTCTCGTTCACTCCCACTGTGCACAATCCCAATGTACCCAAACCCCTTCCCATTCACTCCCACTCTACACAAACCCAATGGACCCAAACCCCCTCCTGTTCAATCCCACTGTACACACTCCCAATGGACCCAAACTCCTTCCCGTTCATTCCCACTGTACAGAATCCAAATGGACCGAAATCCCTTCCCGTTCACTCCCACCCTACACAATCCCAATGGACGCAAACCTATTCCCGTTCACTCCCACTCTACACAATCCCAATGAACACAAACCCCTTCCCATTCACTCCCACTGTACACAATCCCAATGGACACAAACCCCTTCCCTTCACTCCCACTCTACACAATCCCAATGGACCCAAACCCCTTCCCGTTCACTCCCACTCTACACAATCACAATGGCCCCCAACCCCTTCCCGTTCACTCCCACTGTACACAATCCCAAAGGACCCAAATCCCCTCCAGTTCACTCCCACTGTGGACAATTCCAATGGACCCAAATCCCTTCCCGTTATCTCCCACTAACCACAATCACAATGGACCCAAACCCCTTCCCGTTCGCTCCCACTGTCAACAATCCCAATGGAACCAAATCCCTTCCCGTTCACTCCCTCTGTACACAATCCCAATGGAACCAAATCCCTTCCCGTTCACTCCCTCTGTACACAATCCCAATGGACCCAAACCCATTCCCGTTCACTCCCACCCTACACAATCCCAATGGACCAAAACCCCTTCTCGTTCACTCCCACTGTGCACAATCCCAATGGACCCAAACCCCTTCCCATTCACTCCCACTCTACACAATCCCAATGGACCCAAACCCCCTCCTGTTCAATCCCACTGTACACACACCCAATGGACCCAAACTCCTTCCCGTTCACTCCCACTGTACAGAATCCCAATGGACAGAAATCCCTTCCCGTTCACTCCCACCCTACACAATCCCAATGGACCCAAAACTATTCCCGTTCACTCCCACTCTACACAATCCCAATGAACACAAACCCCTTCCCATTCGCTCCCACTGTACACAATCGCAATGGACACAAACCCCTTCCCTTCACTCCCACTCTACACAATCCCAATGGACCCAAACCCCTTCCCGTTCACTCCCACTCTACACAATCACAATGGCCCCCAACCCCTTCCCGTTCACTCCCACTGTACACAATCCCAAAGGACCCAAATCCCCTCCAGTTCACTCCCACTGTGGACAATCCCAATGGACCCAAATCCCTTCCCGTTATCTCCCACTAACCACAATCCCAATGGACCCAAACCCCTTCCAGTTCGCTCCCACTGTGAACAATCCCTATGTACCCGAACCCCTTCCCGTTCACTCCCACTCTACACAATCCCAATGGCCCCAAACGCCTTCCTGTTCACTCTCACTGTGCACAATCCCCATGGACCCAAACCCCTTCCCGTTCACTCCCACTGTACACAATCCCAAAGGACCCAAATCCCCTCCCGTTCACTCCCACTCTACACAACCCAATGGACCCAAATCCCCTCCGTTCACTCCCACTGTACACAATCCCAATGGACCCAAATCCCTTCCCGTTCACTCCCACTGTGCACAATCCCAATGGATCCAAACCCCTTCCCGTTCACTCCCACTGTACACAATCCCAATGGACCCAAACCCCTTCCCGTTCACTCCCACTGTGCACAATCCCAATGGATCCAAACCCCTTCCAGTTCACTCCCACTCTGCACAATCCCAATGGACCCAAACCGCTTCCCGTTCACTCCCACTTTATACAATCCCAATGGACCCAAACCCCTTCCCGTTCACTCCCACTCTGCACAATCCCAATGGACCCAAACCCCTTCCCGTTCACTCCCACTCTACACAATCCCAATGGACCCAAACCCCTTCCCATTCACTCCCAGTCTACACAATCCCAATGGCCCAAACACCTTCCCGTTCACTCCCAGTCTACACAATCCCAATGGAAGCAAACACCTTCCCGTTCACTCCCACTGTGCACAATCCCAATGGACCCAACCCCCTTCCGGTTCACTCCCAATGTGCACAATCCCAATGGAAACAAACCCCTTCCCGTTCACACCCACTGAACACAATCCCAATGGACCCAAACCCCTTCCCGTTCACTCCCACTCTCCGCAATCCCAATGGATCCAAACCTATTCCCGTTCAGTCCCACTGTGCACAATCCCAATGGACCCAAACCCCTTCCCGTTAACTCCCAGTCTACACAATCCCAATGGACCCAAACCCCTTCCCGTTCACTCCCACTCTACACAATGCCAATGGACCCAAACCCCGTCCCGTTCACTCCCACTGTACACAATCCCAATGGACCCAAACCCCTTCCCGTTCGCTCCCACTGTGAACAATCCCAATGGAACCAAATCCCTTCCCGTTCACTCCCTCTGTACACAATCCCAATGGACCCAAACCCATTCCCGTTCACTCCCACCCTACACAATCCCAATGGCCCCAAACCCCTTCTCGTTCACTCCCACTGTGCACAATCCCAATGGACCCAAACCCCTTCCCATTCACTCCCACTCTACACAATCCCAATGGACCCAAACCCCCTCCTGTTCAATCCCACTGTACACACTCCCAATGGACCCAAACTCCTTCCCGTTCACTCCCACTGTACAGAATCCCAATGGACCGAAATCCCTTCCCGTTCACTCCCACCCTACACAATCCCAATGGACCCAAACCAATTCCCGTTCACTCCCACTCTACACAATCCCAATGAACACAAACCCCTTCCCATTCACTCCCACTGTACACAATCCCAATGGACACAAACCCCTTCCCTTCACTCCCACTCTACACAATTCCAATGGACCCAAACCCCTTCCCGTTCACTCCCACTCTACACAATCACAATGGCCCCCAACCGCTTCCCGTTCACTCCCACTGTACACAATCCCAATGGCCCAAAACGCCTTCCTGTTCACTCCCACTGTACACAATCCCAATGGACCCAAATCCCTTCCCGTTCACTCCCACTGTGCACAATCCCAATGGACCCAACCCCATTCCCGTTCACTCCCACTCTACACAATCCCAATGGACCCAAGCCCCTTCCCGTTCACTCCCACTCTCCGCAATCCCAATGGATCCAAACCTATTCCCGTTCAGTCCCACTCTACACAATCCCAATGGACCCAAACCCCTTCCCGTTCACTCCCACTGTACACAATCCCAATGGACCCAAACCCCTTCCCGTTCACTCCCACTGTGCACAATCCCAATGGACCCAAACCCCTTCCCGTTAACTCCCAGTCTACACAATCCCAATGGACCCAAACCCCTTCCCGTTCACTCCCACTCTACACAATCCCAATGGACCCAAACCCCTTCCCGTTCACTCCCACTGTACACAATCCCAATGGACCCAAACCCCTTCCCGTTCGCTCCCACTGTGAACAATCCCAATGGAACCAAATCCCTTCCCGTTCACTCCCTCTGTACACAATCCCAATGGACCCAAACCCATTCCCGTTCACTCCCACCCTACACAATCCCAATGGCCCCAAACCCCTTCCCGTTCACTCCCACTGTGCACAATCCCAATGGACCCAACCCCATTCCCGTTCACTCCCACTCTACACAATCCCAATGGACCCAAGCCCCTTCCCGTTCACTCCCACTGTACACAATCCCAATGTACGCGAACCCCTTCCCGTTCACTCCCACTCTACACAATCCCAATGGACCCAAATCCCTTCCCGTTCACTCCCACTGTGCACAATCCCAATGGACCCAACCCCATTCCCGTTCACTCCCACTCTACACAATCCCAATGGACCCAAGCCCCTTCCCGTTCACTCCCACTGTACACAATCCCAATGTACGCGAACCCCTTCCCGTTCACTCCCACTCTACACAATCCCAATGGACCCAAATCCCTTCCCGTTCACTCCCACTGTGCACAATCCCAATGGACCCAACCCCATTCCCGTTCACTCCCACTCTACACAATCCCAATGAACACAAACCCCTTCCCATTCACTCCCACTGTACACAATCCCAATGGACACAAACCCCTTCCCTTCACTCCCACTCTACACAATCCCAATGGACCCAAACCCCTTCCCGTTCACTCCCACTCTACACAATCACAATGGCCCCCAACCCCTTCCCGTTCACTCCCACTGTACACAATCCCAATGGCCCCAAACGCCTTCCTGTTCACTCCCACTGTACACAATCCCAAAGGACCCAAATCCCCTCCCGTTCACTCCCACTGTGGACAATCCACATGGACCCAAATCCCCTCCCGTTCACTCCCACTGTGCACAATCCCAATGGACCCAAGCCCATTCCCGTTCACTCCCACTCTACACAATCCCAATGTACGCGAACCCCTTCCCGTTCACACCCACTCTACACAATCCCAATGGCCCCAAACGCCTTCCTGTTCACTCCCACTGTACACAATCCCAAAGGACCCAACTCCCCTCACGTTCACTCCCACTGTGGACAATCCCAATGGACCCAAACCCCTTCTCGTTCACTCCCACTGTGCAAAATCCCAATGGAACCAATCCCATTCCCGTTCACTCCCACTCTACACAATCCCAATGGACCAAACCCCTTCCCGTTCACTCCCACTGTACACAATCCCAATGTACCAGAACCCCTTCCCGTTCACTCCCACTCTACACAATCCCAATGGCCCCAAACGCCTTCCTGTTCACTCCCACTGTAAACAATCCCAAAGGACCCAAATCCCCTCCCGTTCACTCCCACTCTACAAAATCCCAATGGCCCCAAACCCCTTCCTGTCACTCCCACTGTACACAATCCCAAAGGACCCAAATCCCCTCCCGTTCACTCCCACTGTCCACAATCCCAATGTACCCGAACCCCTTCCCGTTCACTCCCAGTCTACATAATCCCAATCGACCCAAACACCTTCCCGTTCACTCCCACTGTGGACAATCCCAATGGACCCAAACCCCTTCCGGTTCACTCCCAATGTACACAATCCCAATGGAAACAAACCCCTTCCCGTTCACTCCCACTGTACACAATCCCAATGGACCCAAACCCCTTCCCGTTCTCTCCCACTCTACATTGTCCCAATGGACCCAAACCCCTTCCCGTTCAGTCCCACTGTGCACAATCCCAATGGACCCAAACCCCTTCCCGTTAACTCCCAGTCTACACAATCCCAATGGACCCAAACCCCTTCCCGTTCACTCCCACTCTACACAATCCCAATGGACCCAAACCCCTTCCCGTTCACTCCCACTGTGCACAATCCCAATGGAAACAAACCCCTTCCCATTCACTCCCACTGTACACAATCCCAATGGAAACAAACCCCTTCCCATTCACTCCCACTGTACACAATCCCAATGGACCCAAACCCCTTCCCGTTCACTCCCACTGTACACAATCCCAATGGACCCAAACCCCTTCCCGTTCACTCCCACTGTGCACAATCCCAATGGACACAAACCCCTTCCCGTTCACTCCCACTGTGCACAATCCCAATGGACCCAAACCCCTTCCCGTTCTCTCCCACTCTACATTGTCCCAATGGACCCAAACCCCTTCCCGTTCAGTCCCACTGTGCACAATCCCAATGGACCCAAACCCCTTCCCGTTAACTCCCAGTCTACACAATCCCAATGGACCCAAACCCCTTCCCGTTCACTCCCACTCTACACAATCCCAATGGACCCAAACCCCTTCCCGTTCACTCCCACTGTGCACAATCCCAATGGAAACAAACCCCTTCCCATTCACTCCCACTGTACACAATCCCAATGGAAACAAACCCCTTCCCATTCACTCCCACTGTACACAATCCCAATGGACCCAAACCCCTTCCCGTTCACTCCCACTGTACACAATCCCAATGGACCCAAACCCCTTCCCGTTCACTCCCACTGTGCACAATCCCAATGGACACAAACCCCTTCCCGTTCACTCCCACTGTGCACAATCCCAATGGACCCAAACCCCTTCCCGTTCACTCCCACTGTGCACAATCCAAATGGATCCAAACCCCTTCCCGTTCACTCCCACTGTGCACAATCCCAATGGACCCAAAACACTTCCCGTTCACTCCCACTCTACACACTCCCAATGGACCCAAACCCCTTCCCGTTCACTCCCACTCTACACAATCCCTATGGAACCAAACCCCTTCCCGTTCACTCCCAGTCTACACAATCCCAATGGACCCAAACCCCTTCCCGTTCACTCCCACTGTGCACTATCCCAATGGACCCAAACCCCTTCCCGCTCTCTCCCACTCTACACAATCCCAATGGACCCAAACCCCTTCCCGTTCACTCCCACTCTACACAATCCCAATGGACCCAAACCCCTTCCCGTTCAGTCCCTCTGTGCACAATCCCAATGGACCCAAACCCCTTCCCGTTCACTCCCAGTCTGCACAATCCCAATGGATCCAATCCCCTTCCCGTTCACTCCCCCTCTACAGACTCCCAATGGACACAAACCACTTCCCGTTCACTCCCAGTCTACACAATCCAAATGGACCCAAACCCCTTCCCGTTTACTCCCACGGTACACAATCCCAATGGACCCAAACCCCTTCCCGTTCACTCCCACTGTACACAATCCCAATGGACACAAACCCCTTCCCGTTCACTCCCACTCTACACAATCCCAATGGACCCAAAACCCTTCCCGTTCACTCCCACTGTACACAATCCCAATGGAACCAAACACCTTCCCATTCACTCCCACTGTACACAATCCCAATGGACACAAACCCCTTCCCGTTCACTCCCACCCGACACAATCCCAATGGACACAAACCCCTTCCCGTTCCCCCCCCACTGTGAACAATCCCAATGGACCCAAACCCCTTCCCATTCACTCCCACTCTACACAATCCCAATGGACCCAAACCCCTTCCCGTTCACTCCCACTCTACACAATCCCAATGGACCCAAACCCCTTCCCATTCACTCCCACTCTACACAATCCCAATGGACCCAACCCCTTCCCGTTCCCTCCCACTGTGCACAATCCCAATGGACCCAAACCCCTTCCCGTTCACTCCCAGTAGACACAATCCCAATGGACCCAAACCCCTTCCCGCTCTCTCCCACTGTGCACAATCCCAATGGACCCAAATCCCTTCCCGTTCACTCCCACTCTACACACTCCCAATGGACCCAAACACCTTCCCGTTAAGTCCCACTGTACACAATCTCAATGGTCCCAAAACCCTTCCCGTTCACTCTCACTGTGCACAATCCCAATGGCCCCAAACCCCTTCCCGTTCACTGCCACTGTACACAATCCCAATGGACTCAACCCCCTTCCCGTTCACTCCCACTGTACACAATCCCAATGGACCCAAACCCCTTCCGTTCACTCCCACTCTACACAATCCCAATGGACCCAAACCCCTTCCCGTTAAGTCCCACTGTGCACAATCCCAATGGACCCAAACCACTTCCCGTTCACTCCCAGTCTACACAGTCCCAAAGGACCCAACCCCCTTCCCGCTCTCTCCCACTGTGCACTATCCCAATGGACCCAAACCCCTTCCCGCTCTCTCCCACTCTACACAATCCCAATGGACCCAAACCCCTTCCCGTTCACTCCCACTCTACACAATCCCAATGGACCCAAACCCCTTCCCGTTCAGTCCCTCTGTGCACAATCCCAATGGACCCAAACCCCTTCCCGTTCACTCCCAGTCTGCACAATCCCAATGGATCCAATCCCCTTCCCGTTCACTCCCCCTCTACAGACTCCCAATGGAAACAAACCCCTTCCCGTTCACTCCCAGTCTACAAAATCCCAATGGACCCAAATCCCTTCCCGTTCACTCCCACTCTACACACTCCCAATGGACCCAAACACCTTCCCGTTCACTCCCACTGTGCACAATCCCAATGGACCCAAACCCCTTCCCGTTCACTCCCACTCTACACAATCCCAATGGACCCAAACCCCTTCCCGTTCACTCCCACTCTACACAATCCCAATGGACCCAAACCCCTTCCCGTTCACTCCCAGTCGACACAATCCCAATGGACCCAACCCCCTTCCCGTTCACTCGCACTGTGCACAATCCCAATTGACCCAAATCCTTTCCCGTTCACTCCCACTGTACAGAATCCCAATGGACCCAAACACCTTCCCATTCACTCCCACTGTGCACAATCCCAATGGACCCAACCCCCTTCCCGTTCACTCCCACTCTACACAATCCCAATGGACTCAACCCCCTTCCCGTTCACTCCCACTGTACACAATCCCAATGGTCTCAAACCCCTTCCCGTTCACTCCGATTGAGCACAATCCCAATGGACCAGCCCCCTTCCCATTCACTCCCACTATACACAATCCCAATGGAGACAAACCCCTTCCTGTTCACTTCCACTGTACACCATCCCAATGGTCCCAAACCCCGTCCCGTTAACTCCCACTGTGCACAATCCCAATGGACCCAAACCCCTTCCCGTTCACTCCCAGTCTGCACAATCCAAATGGATCCAAACCCCTTCCCGTTCACTCCCATTCTACACACTCCCAATGGACCCAAACCCCTTCCCGTTCACTCCAACTGTGCACAATCCCAATGGACCCAAATCCCTTCCTCTTCACTCCAACTGTGCACAATCCCATTGGACCCAAACCCCTTCCCGTTCACTCCCACTGTACACAATCCCAATGGACACAAACCCCTTCCCGTTCATCCCACTCTACACAATCCCAATTGAGACAAACCCCTTCCCGTTCACTCCCACTCTACACAATCCAAATGGACCCAAACCCCTTCCCGTTCACTCCCAGTCAACACAATCCCAATGGACCCAAACCCCTTCCCGTTCACTCCCACTGTGCACTATCCCAATGGACCCAAACCCCTTCCCGCTCTCTCCCACTCTACACACTCCCAATGGACCCAAACCCCTTCCCGTTCAGTCCCTCTTTACACAATCCCAATGGACCCAAACCCCTTCCCGCTCTATCCCACTCTACACAATCCCAATGGACACAAACGCCTTCCCGTTCACTCCAGGTCTGCACAATCCCAATGGATCCAATCCCCTTCCCGTTCACTCCCACTCTACAGACTCCCAATGGACCCAAACACCTTCCCGTTCACTCCCACTCTACACAATCCCAATGGTCCCCAAACCCCTTCCCGTTCACTCCCACTGTGCACAATCCCAATGGACCCAAACCCCTTCCAGTTCACTCCCACTGTACACAATCCCAACGGACCCAAACCCCTTCCCGTTCACTCCCACTGTGCACAATCCAAATGGACCCAAACCCTTTCCCGTTCGCTCCCACTCGACACAATGCCAATGGACCAAATCCGGGTCCCGTTCACTCCCACTGTACACAATCCCGATGCAAACAAGCACCTTCCAGTTCACTCCCACTGTACACAATCCCAATGTACCCGAACCACTTCCCGTTCACTCCCACTGTACACAAGCCCAATGGACCCAAACCCCTTCCCGTTCACTCCCACTGTGCACAATCCCAATGGACCCAAACCCCTTCCCGTTCACTCCCACTCTACACAAGCCCAATGGACCCAAATCCCTTCCCGTTCACTCCCACTCTACACAATCCCAATGGACGCAAACACCTTCCCGTTCAGTCCCAGTCTACACAATCCCAATGGACCCAACCCCCTTCCCGTTCACTCCGACTGTACAACATCCCAATGGACCCAAACCCCTTCCCGTTCACTCCCACTGTACACAATCCCAATGGAAACAAACACCTTCCCGTTCACTCCCACTGTACACAATCCCAATGGACCCAAATCCCTTCCTGTTCACTCCCACTGTACACACTCCCAATGGACCCAAACCCGTTCCCGTTCACTCCCACTGTGCACAATCCCAGTGGACCCAAACCCCTTCCCGTTCTCTCCCACTCTACATACTCCCAATGGACCCAAGCCCCTTCCCGTTCAGTCCCACTGTACACCATCCCAATGGACCCAAACCCCTTCCCGTTCACTCCCACTGAACACAATCCCAATGGAAACAAACACCTTCCCGTTCACTCCCACTGTACACAATCCCAATGGACCCAAATCCCTTCCTGTTCACTCCCACTGTACACACTCCCAATGGACCCAATCCCGTTCCCGTTCACTCCCACGGTGCACAATCCCAATGGACCCAACCCCCTTCCCGTTCAGTCCCACTGTACACAATCCCAATGGACCCAAACCCCTTCCCATTCACTCCCACTCTACACAATCCCAATGGACCCAAACCCCTTCCCGTTCACTCCCACTCTAAACAATCCCAATGGACCCAAACCCCTTCCCGTTCACTCCCACTCTAAACAATCCCAATGGACCCAAATCCCTTCCCGTTCATTCCCACTGTGCACAATCCCAATGGATCCAAACCCCTTTGCGTTCGCTCCCACTGTGAACAATCCCAATGGACCCAAACACCTACCCGTTCACTCCCACTGTGCACAATCCCAATTGACCCAAATCCCTTCCCGTTCACTCCCACTGTACATAATCCCAATGGACCTAAACCCCTTCCCATTCACTCCCACTCTACACAATCCCAATGGACCTAAACCTCTTCCTGTTCACTCCCACTATGCACAATCCCAATGGACCCAAACCCTATCCCGTTCACTCCGACTGTGCAGAATCCCAATGGATCCTAACCCCTTCCCATTCATTCCCACTTTACACAATCCCAATGGACACAATCCCATTCCCGTCCACTCCGACTGTGTAGAATCCCAATGGACACAATCCCTTTCACGTTCACTCCGACTCTGCAGAATCCCAATGGACCCTAGCCCCTTCCTGTTCACTCCCACTCTACACAATCCCAAAGGACCCAAACCCCTTCCTGTTCACTCCCACTCTGCACAATCCCAATGGACCCAAACCCCTACCCGTTCACTCCCACTCTACACAATCCCAATGGACACAATCCCATTCCCGTTCACTCCGACTGTGCAGAATCCCAATGGACCCTAATCCCTTCCCGTTCACTCCCATTCGACACAATCCCAATGGACCCAAACCCCTTCCTGTTCACTCCCACTCTACACAATCCCAATGGACCCGAACCCCTTCCCGTTCACTCCCACTGTGCACAATCCCAATGGACCCAACCTCCTTCCCGTTCACTCCCACCCTACACAATCCCAATGGACACAAACCCCTTCCCGTTCACTCCCACTGTGCACAATCCCAATGGACCCAAACCCCTTCCCATTCACTCCCACTGTACACAATCCCAATGGACCCAACCCCCTTCCCGTTCTCTCCCACTGTACATAATCCCAATGGACCTAAACCCCTTCCCGTTCACTCCCACTGCACACAATCCCAATGGACACAATCCCATTCCCGTTCACTCCGACTGTGCAGAATCCCAATGGACCCTAACCCCTTCCCATTCATTCCCACTTTACACAATCCCAATGGACACAATCCCCTTCCCGTTCACTCCCACTGTGCACAATCCCAAAGGATCCAAACACCTTCCCGTTCACTCCCACTGAACACAATCCCAATGGACCCAAACCCCTTCCCGTTCACTCCAACTCTACACAATCCCAATGGACCCAAACCCCTTCCCACCCACTGTACAAAATACCAATGGACCCAAACCTCTTCCCGTTCACTCCCACTCTAGACAATCCCAATGGACCCAAACCCCTTCCCGTTCACTCCCACTGTACACAATCCTAATGGACCCATAACCCCTTCCCGTTCACTCCCACTCTACACAATCCCAATGTACCCAAACCCCTTCCCGTTCACTCCCAGTCTACACAATCCCAATGGCCCAAACACCTTCCCGTTCACTCCCAGTCTACACAATCCCAATGGAAGCAAACACCTTCCTGTTCACTCCCACTGTGCACAATCCCAATGGACCCAACCCCCTTCCGGTTCACTCCCAATGTGCACAATCCCAATGGAAACAAACCCCTTCCCGTTCACACCCACTGAACACAATCCCAATGGACCCAAACCCCTTCCCGTTCTCTCACACTCTACATCGTCCCAATGGACCCAAACCTATTCCCGTTCAGTCCCACTGTGCACAATCCCAATGGACCCAAACCCCTTCCCGTTCACTCCCACTGAACACAATCCCAATGGAAACAAACCCCTTCCCGTTCACTCCCACTGAACACAATCCCAATGGACCCAAACCCCTTCCCGTTCACTCCCACTGTACACAATCCCAATGGACCCAAACCCCTTCCCGTTCACTCACACTCTACATCGTCCCAATGGACCCAAACCTATTCCCGTTAACTCCCAGTCTACACAATCCCAATGGACCCAAACCTCTTCCCGTTCACTCCCACTCTACACAATCCCAATGGACCCAAACCCCTTCCCGTTCACTCCCACTGTACACAATCCCAATGGAAACAAACCCCTTCCCGTTCACTCCCACTCTACACAATCCCAATGGAAACAAACCCCTTCCCGTTCACACCCACTGAACACAATCCCAATGGACCCAAACCCCTTGCCGTTCTCTCACACTCTACATCGTCCCAATGGACCCAAACCTATTCCCGTTAACTCCCAGTCTACACAATCCCAATGGACCCAAACCCCTTCCCGTTCACTCCCACTCTACACAATCCCAATGGACCCAAACCCCTTCCCGTTCACTCCCACTGTACACAATCCCAATGGAAACAAACCCCTTCCCGTTCACTCCCACTCTACACAATCCCAATGGAAACAAACCCCTTCCCGTTATCTCCCACTAACCACAATCACAATGGACCCAAACCCCTTCTCGTTCACTCCCTCTGTACACAATCCCAATGGACCCAAACCCATTCCCGTTCACTCCCACCCTACACAATCCCAATGGCCCCAAACCCCTTCTCGTTCACTCCCACTGTGCACAATCCCAATGGACCCAAACCTATTCCCGTTCACTCCCACTCTACACAATCCCAATGAACACAAACCCCTTCCCATTCACTCCCACTGTACACAATCCCAATGGACCCAAACCCCTTCCCGTTCACTCCCACTCTACACAATCCCAATGGACCCAAACCCCTTCCCGTTCACTCCCACTCTACACAATCACAATGGCCCCCAACCCCTTCCCGTTCACTCCCACTGCACACAATCCCAATGGCCCCAAACGCCTTCCTGTTCACTCCCACTGTACACAATCCCAAAGGACCCAAACCCCTTCCCGTTCACTCCCACTGTGGACAATCCCAATGGACCCAACCCCATTCCCGTTCACTCCCACTCTACACAATCCCAATGGACCCAAGCCCCTTCCCGTTCACTCCCACTGTACACAATCCCAATGTACGCGAACCCCTTCCCGTTCACTCCCACTGTACACAATCCCAATGTACGCGAACCCCTTCCCGTTCACTCCCACTCTACACAATCCCAATGGCCCCAAACGCCTTCCCGTTCACTCCCACTGTACACAATCCCAATGGACCCAAGCCCCTTCCCGTTCACTCCCACTGTACACAATCCCAATGTACGCGAACCCCTTCCCGTTCACTCCCACTCTACACAATCCCAATGGCCCCAAACGCCTTCCCGTTCACTCCCACTGTACACAATCCCAATGGACCCAAATCCCTTCCCGTTCACTCCCACTGTGCACAATCCCAATGGACCCAACCCCATTCCCGTTCACTCCCACTGTACACAATCCCAAAGGACCCAAATCCCCTCCCGTTCACTCCCACTGTGCGCAATCCACATGGACCCAAATCCCTTCCCGTTCACTCCCACTGTGCACAATCCCAATGGACCCAAACCCCTTCCCGTTCACTCCCACTCTACACAATCCCAATGGACCCAAATCCCTTCCCGTTCACTCCCACTGTGCACAATCCCAATGGACCCAACCCCATTCCCGTTCACTCCCACTCTACACAATCCCAATGTACGCGAACCCCTTCCCGTTCACTCCCACTCTACACAATCCCAATGGCCCCAAACGCCTTCCTGTTCACCCCCACTGTACACAATCCCAAAGGACCCAACTCCCCTCACGTTCACTCCCACTGTGGACAATCCCAATGGACCCAAACCCCTTCTCGTTCACTCCCACTGTGCAAAATCCCAATGGAACCAACCCCATTCCCGTTCACTCCCACTCTACACAATCCCAATGGACCAAACCCCTTCCCGTTCACTCCCACTGTACACAATCCCAATGTACCAGAACCCCTTCCCGTTCACTCCCACTCTACACAATCCCAATGGCCCCAAACGCCTTCCTGTTCACTCCCACTGTAAACAATCCCAAAGGACCCAAATCCCCTCCCGTTCACTCCCACTCTACAAAATCCCAATGGCCCCAAACCCCTTCCTGTCACTCCCACTGTACACAATCCCAAAGGACCTAAATCCCCTCCCGTTCACTCCCACTGTCCACAATCCCAATGTACCCGAACCCCTTCCCGTTCACTCCCAGTCTACATAATCCCAATGGACCCAAACACCTTCCCGTTCACTCCCACTGTGGACAATCCCAATGGACCCAAACCCCTTCCGGTTCACTCCCAATGTACACAATCCCAATGGAAACAAACCCCTTCCCGTTCACTCCCACTGTACACAATCCCAATGGACCCAAACCCCTTCCCGTTCTCTCCCACTCTACATTGTCCCAATGGACCCAAACCCCTTCCCGTTCAGTCCCACTGTGCACAATCCCAATGGACCCAAACCCCTTCCCGTTAACTCCCAGTCTACACAATCCCAATGGACCCAAACCCCTTCCCGTTCACTCCCACTCTACACAATCCCAATGGACCCAAACCCCTTCCCGTTCACTCCCACTGTGCACAATCCCAATGGAAACAAACCCCTTCCCATTCACTCCCACTGTACACAATCCCAATGGAAACAAACCCCTTCCCATTCACTCCCACTGTACACAATCCCAATGGACCCAAACCCCTTCCTGCTCACTCCCACTGTACACAATCCCAATGGACCCAAACCCGTTCCCGTTCACTCCCACTGTGCACACTCCCAATGCACCCAAACCCCTTCCCGTTCAGTCCCACTGTGCACAATCCCAATGGACCCAAACCCCTTCCCGTTCACTCCTAGTCTACACAATCCCAATGGACCCAAACCCCTTCCCGTTCACTCCCAGTGTACACAATCCCAATGGACCCAAACCCCTTCCCGTTCACTCCCACTGTGCACAATCCCAATGGACACAAACCCCTTCCCGTTCACTCCCACTGTGCACAATCCCAATGGACCCAAACCCCTTCCCGTTCACTCCCACTGTGCACAATCCAGATGGATCCAAACCCCTTCCCGTTCACTCCCACTGTGCACAATCCCAATGGACCCAAAACACTTCCCGTTCACTCCCACTCTACACACTCCCAATGGACCCAAACCCCTTCCCGTTCACTCCCACTCTACACAATCCCTATGGAACCAAACCCCTTCCCGTTCACTCCCAGTCTACACAATCCCAATGGACCCAAACCCCTTCCCGCCCTCTCCCACTCTACACAATCCCAATGGACCCAAACCCCTTCCCGTTCACTCCCACTCTACACAATCCCAATGGACCCAAACCCCTTCCCGTTCAGTCCCTCTGTGCACAATCCCAATGGACCCAAACCCCTTCCCGTTCACTCCCAGTCTGCACAATCCCAATGGATCCAATCCCCTTCCCGTTCACTCCCCCTCTACAGACTCCCAATGGACACAAACCACTTCCCGTTCACTCCCAGTCTACACAATCCAAATGGACCCAAACCCCTTCCCGTTTACTCCCACGGTACACAATCCCAATGGACCCAAACCCCTTCCCGTTCACTCCCACTGTACACAATCCCAATGGACACAAACCCCTTCCCGTTCACTCCCACTCTACACAATCCCAATGGACCCAAAACCCTTCCCGTTCACTCCCACTGTACACAATCCCAATGGAACCAAACACCTTCCCACTCACTCCCACTGTACACAATCCCAATGGACACAAACCCCTTCCCGTTCACTCCCACCCGACACAATCCCAATGGACACAAACCCGTTCCCGTTCCCCCCCCACTGTGAACAATCCCAATGGACCCAAACCCCTTCCCATTCACTCCCACTCTACACAATCCCAATGGACCCAAAACCCTTCCCGTTCACTCCCACTCTACACAATCCCAATGGACCCAAACCCCTTCCCGTTCACTCCCACTCTACACAATCCCAATGGACCCAAACCCCTTCCCGTTCACTCCCACTCTACACAATCCCAATGGACCCAAACCCCTTCCCGTTCACTCCCACTGTGCACAATCTCAATGGACCCAAACCCCTTCCCGTTCACTCCCACTCTACACAATCCCAATGGACCCAAACCCCTTCCCGTTCACTCCCACTGTGCACAATCCCAATGGACCCAAACCCCTTCCCGTTCACTCCCACTCTACACAATCCCAATGGACCCAAACCCCTTCCCGTTCACTCCCACTGTGCACAATCCCAATGGACCCAAACCCCTTCCCGTTCACTCCCAGTAGACACAATCCCAATGGACCCAAACCCCTTCCCGCTCTCTCCCACTGTGCACAATCCCAATGGACCCAAATCCCTTCCCGTTCACTCCCACTCTACACACTCCCAATGGACCCAAACCCCTTCCCGTTAAGTCCCACTGTACACAATCTCAATGGTCCCAAAACCCTTCCCGTTCACTCTCACTGTGCACAATCCCAATGGCCCCAAACCCCTTCCCGTTCACTGCCACTGTACACAATCCCAATGGACTCAACCCCCTTCCCGTTCACTCCCACTGTACACAATCCCAATGGACCCAAACCCCTTCCGTTCACTCCCACTCTACACAATCCCAATGGACCCAAACCCCTTCCCGTTAAGTCCCACTGTGCACAATCCCAATGGACCCAAACCACTTCCCGTTCACTCCCAGTCTACACAGTCCCAAAGGACCCAACCCCCTTCCCGCTCTCTCCCACTGTGCACTATCCCAATGGACCCAAACCCCTTCCCGCTCTCTCCCACTCTACACAATCCCAATGGACCCAAACCCCTTCCCGTTCACTCCCACTCTACACAATCCCAATGGACCCAAACCCCTTCCCGTTCAGTCCCTCTGTGCACAATCCCAATGGACCCAAACCCCTTCCCGTTCACTCCCAGTCTGCACAATCCCAATGGATCCAATCCCCTTCCCGTTCACTCCCCCTCTACAGACTCCCAATGGACACAAACCCCTTCCCGTTCACTCCCAGTCTACACAATCCCAATGGACCCAAATCCCTTCCCGTTCACTCCCACTCTACACACTCCCAATGGACCCAAACACCTTCCCGTTCACTCCCACTGTGCACAATCCCAATGGACCCAAACCCCTTCCCGTTCACTCCCACTCTACACAATCCCAATGGACACAAACCCCTTCCCGTTCACTCCCACTCTACACAATCCCAATGGACCCAAACCCCTTCCCGTTCACTCCCAGTCGACACAATCCCAATGGACCCAACCCCCTTCCCGTTCACTCGCACTGTGCACAATCCCAATTGACCCAAATCCTTTCCCGTTCACTCCCCCTGTACAGAATCCCAATGGACCCAAACACCTTCCCATTCACTCCCACTGTGCACAATCCCAATGGACCCAACCCCCTTCCCGTTCACTCCCACTCTACACAATCCCAATGGACTCAACCCCCTTCCCGTTCACTCCCACTGTACACAATCCCAATGGTCTCAAACCCCTTCCCGTTCACTCCCACAGAGCACAATCCCAAAGGACCCAAACCCCTTCCCATTCACTCCCACTGTGCACAATCCCAATGGACCCAATCCCCTTCCCGTTCACTCCCAGTCTGCACAATCCCAATGGATCCAAACCCCTTCCCGTTCACTCCCACTCGCCACAATCCCAATGGACCCAATCCCCTTCCTGTTCACTCCAACTTTGCACAATCCCAATGGACCCAAACCCCTTCCTGTTCACTCCCACTGTACACAATCCCAATGGTCTCAAACCCCTTCCCGTTCACTCCGACTGAGCACAATCCCAATGGACCAGCCCCCTTCCCATTCACTCCCACTATACACAATCCCAATGGAGACAAACCCCTTCCTGTTCACTTCCACTGTACACCATCCCAATGGTCCCAAACCCCGTCCCGTTAACTCCCACTGTGCACAATCCCAATGGACCCAAACCCCTTCCCGTTCACTCCCAGTCTGCACAATCCAAATGGATCCAAACCCCTTCCCGTTCACTCCCATTCTACACACTCCCAATGGACCCAAACCCCTTCCCGTTCACTCCAACTGTGCACAATCCCAATGGACCCAAATCCCTTCCTCTTCACTCCAACTGTGCACAATCCCATTGGACCCAAACCCCTTCCCGTTCACTCCCACTGTACACAATCCCAATGGACACAAACCCCTTCCCGTTCATCCCACTCTACACAATCCCAATTGAGACAAACCCCTTCCCGTTCACTCCCACTCTACACAATCCAAATGGACCCAAACCCCTTCCCGTTCACTCCCAGTCAACACAATCCCAATGGACCCAAACCCCTTCCCGTTCACTCCCACTGTGCACTATCCCAATGGACCCAAACCCCTTCCCGCTCTCTCCCACTCTACACACTCCCAATGGACCCAAACCCCTTCCCGTTCAGTCCCTCTTTACACAATCCCAATGGACCCAAACCCCTTCCCGCTCTATCCCACTCTACACAATCCCAATGGACACAAACGCCTTCCCGTTCACTCCAGGTCTGCACAATCCCAATGGATCCAATCCCCTTCCCGTTCACTCCCACTCTACAGACTCCCAATGGACCCAAACACCTTCCCGTTCACTCCCACTCTACACAATCCCAATGGTACCCAAACCCCTTCCCGTTCACTCCCACTGTGCACAATCCCAATGGACCCAAACCCCTTCCAGTTCACTCCCACTGTACACAATCCCAACGGACCCAAACCCCTTCCCGTTCACTCCCACTGTGCACAATCCAAATGGACCCAAACCCTTTCCCGTTCGCTCCCACTCGACACAATCCCAATGGACCAAATCCGGGTCCCGTTCACTCCCACTCTTCACAGTCCCAATGGACACAAACCCCTTCCTCTTCACTCCCACTGTACAGAATCCCAAAGGACCGAAACCGCTTCCCGTTCACTCCCACTGTGCACAATCCCAATGGACCCAAACCCCGTCCCATTCACTCCCACTCTACACAATCCCAATGGACCCAAACCCCTTCCTGTTCACTCCCACTCTACACAGTCCCAATGGAGACAAATTGCGTCCCGTTCACTCCCACTGAGCACAATCCCAATGGACCCAATCCCCTTCCTGTTCACTCCCACTGTACACAATCCCAATGGTCTCAAACCCCTTCCCGTTCACTCCCACTGAGCACAATCCCAATGGACCCAAACCCCTTCCCGTTCACTCCCACTGTGCACAATCCCAATGGACCCAACCCCCTTCCCATTCACTCCAACTTTGCACAATCCAATGGTCTCAAACCCCTTCCCGTTCACTCCAACTTTGCACAATCCCAATGGACCCAAACCCCTTCCTGTTCACTCCCACTGTACACAATCCCAATGGTCTCAACCCCCTTCCCGTACACTCCCACTGAGCACAATCCCAATGGACCCAACCCCCTTCCCATTCACTCCCACTGTACACAATCCCAATGGAGACAAACCACTTCCTGTTCACTCCCACTGTGCACAATTCCAATGGACTCAAACCCCTTCCCATTCACTCCCACTGTGCACAATCCAAATGAATCCAAACCCCTTCCCGTTCACTCCCACTGTGCACAATCCCAATGGACCCAAAGCACTTCCCGTTCACTCCCACTCTACACAATCCCTATGGAACCAAACCCCTTCCCGTTCACTCCCAGTCTCCACAATACCAATGGACCCAAACCCCTTCCCGTTCACTCCCTCTCTACACACTCCCAATGGACACAAACCCCTTCCCGTTCACTCCCACTCTACACAATCCCTATGGAACCAAACCCCTTCCCGTTCACTCCCAGTCTCCACAATACCAATGGACCCAAACCCTTCCCGTTCACTCCCACTGTACACTATCCCAATGGACCCAAACCCCTTCCCGCTCTCTCCCACTCTACACAATCCCAATGGACCCAAACCCCTTCCCGTTCACTCCCACTCTACACAATCCCAATGGACCCAAACCCCTTCCCGTTCACTCCCACTGTGCACAATCCCAATGGACCCAAACCCCTTCCCGTTCACTCCCAATCTACACAATCCCAATGGACCCGAATCCCTTCCCGTTCACTCCCACCCTACACACTCCCAATGGACCCAAACCCCTTCCCGTTCAGTCCCTCTGTGCACAATCCCAATGGACCCAAACCCCTTCCCGTTCACTCCCAGTCTGCACAATCCCAATGGATCCCATCCCCTTCCCGTTCACTCCCACTCTACAGACTCCCAATGGACCAAACCCCTTCCCGTTCACTCCCAGTCTGCACAATCCCAATGGATCCAATCCCCTTCCCGTTCACTCCCACTGTGGACAATCCCAATGGATCCCATCCCCTTCCCGTTCACTCCCACTCTACAGACTCACAATGGACACAAACCCCTTCCCGTTCACTCCCACTCTACACAATCCAAATGGACCCAAACACCTTCCCGTTCACTCCCACTGTACACAATCCCAATGTACCCGAACCACTTCCCGTTCACTCCCACTATAAACAATCCCAATGGACCCAAACCCCTTCCCGTTCACTCCCACTGTACACAAGCCCAATGGACCCAAACCCCTTCCCGTTCACTCCCACTGTGCACAATCCCAATGGACCCAAACCCCTTCCCGTTCACTCCCACTCTACACAAGCCCAATGGACCCAAATCCCTTCCCGTTCACTCCCACTCTACACAATCCCAATGGACGCAAACACCTTCCCGTTCAGTCCCAGTCTACACAATCCCAATGGACCCAACCCCCTTCCCGTTCACTCCGACTGTACACCATCCCAATGGACCCAAACCCCTTCCCGTTCACTCCCACTGTACACAATCCCAATGGAAACAAACACCTTCCCGTTCACTCCCACTGTACACAATCCCAATGGACCCAAATCCCTTCCTGTTCACTCCCACTGTACACACTCCCAATGGACCCAAACCCGTTCCCGTTCACTCCCACTGTGCACAATCCCAGTGGACCCAAACCCCTTCCCGTTCTCTCCCACTCTACATACTCCCAATGGACCCAAGCCCCTTCCCGTTCAGTCCCACTGTACACCATCCCATTGGACCCAAACCCCTTCCCGTTCACTCCCACTGAACACAATCCCAATGGAAACAAACACCTTCCCGTTCACTCCCATTGTACACAATCCCAATGGACCCAAATCCCTTCCTGTTCACTCCCACTGTACACACTCCCAATGGACCCAATCCCGTTCCCGTTCACTCCCACGGTGCACAATCCCAGTGGACCCAAACCCCTTCCCGTTCTCTCCCACTCTACATACTCCCAATGGACCCAACCCCCTTCCCGTTCAGTCCCACTGTACACAATCCCAATGGACCCAAACCCCTTCCCATTCACTCCCACTCTACACAATCCCAATGGACCCAAACCCCTTCCCGTTCACTCCCACTCTAAACAATCCCAATGGACCCAACCCCCTTCCCGTTCACTCCCACTCTACACAATCCCAATGGACCCAAATCCCTTCCCGTTCACTCCCACTCTACACAATCCCAATGGACCCAAACCCCTTCCCGTTCACTCCCACTGTACACAATCCCAATGGACCCAAACTCCTTCCCGTTCACTCCCACTCTACACAATCCCAATGGACCCAACCCCCTTCCCGTTCACTCCCACTGTGCACAATTCCAATGGACCCAAATCCCTTCCCGTTCACTCCCACTCTAAACAATCACAATGGACCCAAACCCCTTCCCGTTCACTCCCACTGTACACAATCCCAATGGACCCAAACCCCTTCCCGTTCACTCCCACTGTGCACAATCCCAATGGACCCAAACCCCTTCCCGTTCACTCCCACTGTGCACAATCCCAATGGACCCAAACCCCTTCCCGTAAAGTCCCACTGTGCACAATCCCAATGGACCCAAACCCCTTCCCGTTCACTCCCACTGTACAGAATCCCAATGGACCGAAACCCCTGCCCGTTCACTCCCAGTCTACACAATCCCAATGGACCCAATCCCCTTCCCGTTCACTCCCACTGTGCACAATCCCAATGGACCCAAACCCCTTCCCGTTCACTCCCACTGTACACAATCCCAATGGACCCAAACCCCTTCCCGTTCACTCCCACTGTGCACAATCCCAATGGACCCAAACCCCTTCCCGTTCACTCCCACTGTACAGAATCCCAATGGACCGAAACCCCTGCCCGTTCACTCCCAGTCTACACAATCCCAATGGACCCAATCCCCTTCCCGTTCACTCCCACTGTGCACAATCCCAATGGACCCAAACCCCTTCCCGTTCACTCCCACTGTACACAATCCCAATGGACCCAAACCCCTTCCCGTTCACTCCCAGTCTACACAATCCCAATGGACACAACCCCCTTCTCGTTCACTCCCACTGTACACAATCCCAATGGACCCAAACCCCTTCCCGTTCACTCCCACTGTACACAATCCCAATGGAAACAAACCCCTTCCTGTTCACTCCCACTCAACACAATCCCAATGGACCTAAACCCCTTCCCGTTGACTCCTACTGTGCACAATCCCAATCGACCCAAAACCCTTCCCATTCTCTCCCACTCGACACAATCCCAATGGACCCAACCCCCTTCCCGTTCACTCCCACTGTACACAATCCCAGTGGTCTCAAACCCCTTCTCGTTCACTCCCTCTGAGCACAATCCCAATGGACCCATACCCCTTCCCGTTCACTCCCCACAGTGCACAACCCCATTGACCCAAATCCTTTCCCGTTCAGTCCCACTCTACACAATCCCAAAGGACCCAAACCCCTTCCTGTTCACTCCCACTCTGCACAATCCCAATGGACCCAAACCCCTTCCCGTTCACTCCCACTCTACACAATCCCAATGGACACAATCCCATTCCCGTTCACTCCGACTGTGCAGAATCCCAATGGACCCTAATCCCTTCCTGTTCACTCCCATTCGACACAATCCCAATGGACCCAAACCCCTTCCTGTTCACTCCCACTCTACACAATCCCAATGGACCCAAACCCCTTCCCGTTCACTCCCACTGTGCACAATCCCAATGGACCCAAACTCCTTCCCGTTCACTCCCACCCTACACAATCCCAATGGACACAAACCCCTTCCCGTTCACTCCCACTGTGCACAATCCCAATGGACCCAAACCCCTTCCCATTCACTCCCACTGTACACAATCCCAATGGACCCAACCCCCTTCCCGTTCTCTCCCACTGTACATAATCCCAATGGACCTAAACCCCTTCCCGTTCACTCCCACTGCACACAATCCCAATGGACACAATCCCATTCCCGTTCACTCCGACTGTGCAGAATCCCAATGGACCCTAACCCCTTCCCATTCATTCCCAAATTACACAATCCCAATGGACACAATCCCCTTCCCGTTCACTCCCACTGTGCACAATCCCAAAGGATCCAAACACCTTCCCGTTCACTCCCACTGAACACAATCCCAATGGACACAAACCCCTTCCCGTTCACTCCAACTCTACACAATCCCAATGGACCCAAACCCCTTCCCACCCACTGTACAAAATACCAATGGACCCAAACCTCTTCCCGTTCACTCCCACTCTACACAATCCCAATGGACCCAAACCCCTTCCCGTTCACTCCCACTGTACACAATCCTAATGGACCCATAACCCCTTCCCGTTCACTCCACTGTACACAATCCCAATGGACCGAAACCCCTGCCCGTTCACTCCCAGTCTACACAATCCCAATGGACCCAATCCCCTTCCCGTTCACTCCCACTGTGCACAATCCCAATGGACACAAACCCCTTCTCGTTCACTCCCACTGTACACAATCCCAATGGACCCAAACCCCTTCCCGTTCACTCCCACTGTACACAATCCCAATGGAAACAAACCCCTTCCTGTTCACTCCCACTCAACACAATCCCAATGGACCTGAACCCCTTCCCGTTGACTCCCACTGTGCACAATCCCAATCGACCCAAAACCCTTCCCATTCTCTCCCACTCGACACAATCCCAATGGACCCAACCTCCTTCCCGTTCACTCCCACTGTACACAATCCCAGTGGTCTCAAACCCCTTCTCGTTCACTCCCTCTGAGCACAATCCCAATGGACCCATACCCCTTCCCGTTCACTCCCCACAGTGCACAATCCCATTTGACCCAAATCCTTTCCCGTTCAGTCCCACTGTGCACTATCCCAATGGACCCAAACACCTTCTGATTCACTCCCACTGTGCACAATCCCAATGGACTCAAATCCTTTCCCGTTCACTCCCACTGTACACAATCCCAATGGTCTCAAACCCCTTCCCGTTCACTACCACTGAGCACAATCCCAATGGACCCAAACCCCTTCCCATTCACTCGCACTGCACACAATCACAATGGACTCAAATCCCGTCCCGTTCACTCCAACTGTGCACAATCCCACTTGTTCTGAAACCACATCCCGTTCACTCCCAGTCTGCACACTCCCAATGGACCCAAACCCCTTACCGTTCACTCCCACTCGACACAATCCCTATGGAACCAAACCCCTTCCCGTTCACTCCCAGTCTACACAATCCCAATGGACCCAAACCCCTTCCCGTTCACTCCCACTGTACACTATCCCAATGGACCCAAACCCCTTCCCGCTCTCTCCCACTCTACACAATCCCAATGGACTCAAACCCCTTCCCGTTCACTCCCACTCTACGCACTCCCAATGGACCCAAACCCTTTCTCGTTCAGTCCCTCTGTGCACAATCCCAATGGACCCAAACCCCTTCCTTTCACTCCCAGCCTGCACAATCCCAATGGATCCAATCCCCTTCCCGTTCACTCCCACTCTACAGACTCCCAATGGACCAAACCCCTTCCCGTTCACTCCTAGTCTGCACAATCCCAATGGACCCAAACCCCTTCCCGTTCTCTCCCACTATACACAATCCCAATGGACCCAAACCCCTTCCCGTTCACTCCCACTGTACACAATCCCAATGGACCCAAACCCCTTCCTGTTCACTCCCACTGTGCACAATCCCAGTGCACCCAAACCCCTTCCCGTTCTCTCCCACTCTACATACTACCAATGGACCCAACCCCCTTCCCGTACAGTCCCACTGTGCACAATCCCAATGGACCCAAACCCCTTCCCGTTCACTCCCAGTCTACACAATCCCAATGGACCCAAACCCCTTCCCGTTCACTCCCAGTCTACACAATCCCAATGGACCCAAACCCCTTCCCGTTCACTCCCACTGTGCACTATCCCAATGGACCAAAACCCCTTCCCGCTCTCTCCCACTCTACACAATGCCAATGGACCCAAACCCCTTCCCGTTCACTCCCACTCCACACAATCCCAATGGACCCAAACCCCTTCCCGTTCAGTCCCTCTGTGCACAATCCCAATGGACCCAAATCCCTTCCCGTTCACTCCCAGTCTGCACAATCCCAATGGATCCAATCCCCTTCCCGTTCACTCCCCCTCTACAGACTCCCAATGGACACAAACCCCTTCCCGTTCACTCCCAGTCTACACAATCCAAATGGACCCAAACCCCTTCCCGTTCACTCCCACGGTACACAAGCCCAATGGACCCAAACCCCTTCCCGTTCACTCCCACTGTACACAATCCCAATGGACACAAGTCCCTTCCCATTCACTCCCACTCAACACTATCCCAATGGACCCAAACCCCTTCCTGTTCACTCCCACTGTGCACAAAACCAATGGACCCAACCCCCTTCCCGCTCAGTCCCTCTGTGCACAATCCCAATGGACACAAACCCCTTCCCGTTCACTCCCAGTCTGCACAATCCCAAATGGATCCAATACCCTTCCCGTTCACTTCCACTCTACAGACTCCCAATGGACCCAAACACCTTCCCGTTCACTCCCAGTCTACACAGTCCCAATGGAGACAAATTCCATCCCGTTCACTCCCATTGTGCACAATCCCAATGGACACAAACCCCTTCCCGTTCACTCGCAGTCTGCACAATCCCAATGGATCCAAACCCCTTCCTGTTCAGTCCAACTTTGCACAAACCCAAAGGACCCAAACCCCTTCCCGTTCACTCCCACTCTCCACAATCCCAATGGACCCAATCCCCTTCCTGTTCACTCCAACTGTGCACAAACCCAATGGACCCAAACCCCTTCCTGTTCACTCCCACTGTACACAATCCCAATGGTCTCAAACCCCTTCCCGTTCACTCCCACTGAGCACATTCCCAAAGGACCCAACCCCCTTCCCATTCACTCCCACTGTACACAATCCCAATGGACACAAACCCCTTGCTGTTCACTCCCACTGTGCACAATCCAAATGGATCCAAACCCCTTCCCGGTCGCTCCCACTCGACACAATCCCAATGGACCAAATCCGGTTCCCCTTCACTCCCACTGTACAGAATCCCAATGGACCCAAACCCTTTCCCGTTCACTCCCACTGTACACAATCCCAATGGACCCAAACCCCTTCCCGTTCACTCCCACTGTACACAATCCCAATGGACCCAAACCCCTTCCCGTTCACTCCCAGTCTACACAATCCCAATGGACCCAAACCCTTTCCCGTTCACTCCCACTGTAGATAATCCCAATGGAAACAAACACCTTCCCGTTCACTCCCACTGTGCACAATCCCAATGGACCCAAACCTTTTCCCGTTCGCTCCCACTCGACACAATCCCAATGGACCAAATCCGTTTCCCCTTCACTCCCACTGTGCATAATCCCAATGGAGCCAAACCCCCTCCCATTCACTCCCACTGTACACAATCGCAATGGACTCAAACCCCTTCCCGTTCACTCCCACTCTACACAATCCCAATGGACCCAAACCCCTTCCCGTTCACTCCCACTGTACACAATCCCAATGGACCCAAACCCCTTCCCGTTCACTCCCACTGTACACAATCCCAATGGACCCAAACCCCTTCCCGTTGACTCCCACTCTACACAATCCCAATGGAACCAAACCCCTTCCCGTTCACTCCCACTCGACACAATCCCAATGGACCCAAACCCCTTCCCGTTCACTCCCACTGTACACAATCCCAATGGACCCAAACCCCTTCCCGTTCACTCCCACTGTGCACAATCGCAATGGAACCAAACACCATCCCGTTCACTCCCACTGTGCACAATCCCAATGGAACCAAGCCCCTTCCCGTTCACTCCCACTGTGCACAATTCCAATGGACCCAAACACCTTCCCGTGCACTCCCACTGTGCACAATCCCAATGGAACCAAACCCCTTCCCGTTCACTCCAAATGTACACAATCCCAATGGACCCAAACCCCTTCCCGTTCACTCCCACTCTACACAATCCCAATGGATCCAAATCCCTTCCCGTTGACTCCCACTCTACACAATCCCGATGGACCGAAATCCCTTCCCGTTCACTCCCACTCTACACAATCCCAATGGACCCAAAAGCCTTCCCGTTCACTCCCGCTCTACACAATCCCAATGGACCCAAAGCCCTTCCCATTCACTCCCACTCTACACAATCCCAATGGACCCAAACCCCTTCCCATCCACTCCCACTCTATACACTGCTAATGGACCCAAACCCCTTCCCGTTCACTCCCATTGTGCACAATCCCAGTGGACCCATACCGCTTGCCCTTCGCTCCCACTGTACACAATCCAAATGAACCCAAAACCCTTCCCGTTCACTCCCGCTCTACACAATCCCAATGGACCCAAACCCCTTCCCATTCACTCCCACTCTACACAATCCCAATGGACCCAAACCCCTTCCCATTCACTCCCACTCTTCACACTGCTAATGTACCCAAACATCTTCCCGTTCACTCCCACTGTGCACAATCCCAATGGACCCAAACCCCTTCCCGTTCACTCCCACTGTGCACAATCCCAATGGACCCAAACCCTTTCCCGTTCGCTCCCACTCTATACAATCCCAATGGACCCAAACCCGTTCCTGTTCACTCCCACTGTACACAATCCCAATGGACCCAAACCCCTTCCCGTTCACTTCCACTGTGCACAATCCCAATGGACCCAAACCCCTTCCCGTTCACTCCCACTCTACACAATCCCAATGGATCAAAACCCCTTCCCGTTCACGCCCACTGTACACAATCCCAATGGACCGAAATCCCTTCCCCTTCACTCCCACTGTGCACAATCCCAATGGACCCAAACCCCTTCCCATTCACTCCCACTCTACACACTGCTAATGTACCCAAACCTCTTCCCGTTCACTCCCACTGTGCACAATCCCAATGGACCCAAACCCTTTCCCGTTCGCTCCCACTCTACACAATGCCAATGGACCCAAACCTCTTCCCGTTCACTCCAAATGTACACAATCCCAATGGACCCAAACCCCCTCCCGTTCACTACCACTGTACACAATCCCAATGGACCCAAACCCCTTCCCGTTCACTCCCACTGTACACAATGCCAATGGACCCAAACCCCTTCCCGTTCACTCCCACTGTGCACAATCCCAATGGATCCAAACCCCTTCTCGTTCACTCCAAATGTACACAATCCCAATGGACCCAAACCCCCTCCCGTTCACTACCACTGTACACAATCCCAATGGACCCAAACCCCTTCTCGTTCACTCCCACTCTACACAATCCCAATGGACCCAAACCCCTTCCCGTTCACTCCCACTGTACACAATCCCAATGGACCCAAACCCCTTCCCGTTCACTCCCACTGTGCACAATCCCAATGGATCCAAACCCCTTCTCGTTCACTCCCACTCTACACACTCCCAATGGACCCAAACCCCTTCCCATTCACTCCCACTCTACACACTCCCAATGGACCCAAACCCCTTCTCGTTCACTCCCATTCTACACAATCCCAATGGATCCAAACCCTTCTCGTTCACTCCCACTCTACACAATCCCAATGGATCCAAACCCCTTCCCGTTCACTCCCACTCTACACAATCCTAATGGATCCAAACCCCTTCCCATTCACTCCCACTCTACACACTCCCAATGGACCCAAACCCCTTCCCGTTCACTCCCACTCTACACAATCACAATGGACCCAAACCCCTTCCCGTTCACTCCCACTGTACACAATCCCAATGGACCCAAACCCCTTCTCGTTCACTCCCACTCTACACACTCCCAATGGACCCAAACCCCTTCCCATTCACTCCCACTGTGCACAATCCCAATGGATCCAAACCCCTTCTCGTTCACTCCCACTCTACACACTCCCAATGGACCCAAACCCCTTCCCATTCACTCCCACTCTACACACTCCCAATGGACCCAAACCCCTTCTCGTTCACTCCCACTCTACACAATCCCAATGGATCCAAACCCTTCTCGTTCACTCCCACTCTACACAATCCCAATGGATCCAAACCCCTTCCCGTTCACTCCCACTCTACACAATCCTAATGGATCCAAACCCCTTCCCATTCACTCCCACTCTACACACTCCCAATGGACCCAAACTCCTTCCCGTTCAATCCCACTCTACACACTCCCAATGGATCCAAACCCCTTCCCGTTCACTCCCACTCGACACAATCCCAATGGACCCAAACCCTTCCCGTTCACTCCCACTCAACACAATCCCAATGGACCCAAACCCCTTCCCATTCACTCCCACTCTACACACTCCCAATGGACCGAAACCCCTTCCCGTTCACTCCCACTCAACACAATCCCAATGGACCCAAACCCCTTCCCATTCACTCCCACTCTACACACTCCCAATGGACCGAAACCCCTTCCCGTTCACTCCCACTGTACACAATCCCAATGGACCCAAACCCCTTCCCGTTCACTCCCACTGTGCACAATCTCAATGGACCCAAACCCCTTCCCGTTCACTCCCACTGTGCACAATCCCAATGGACGCAAACCCCTTCCTGTTCACTCCCACTGTGCACAATTCCAATGGACCCAAACCCCTTCCTGTTCACTCCCGCTCTACACAATCGCAATGGACCCAAACCCCTTCCCGTTCACTCCCACTCTACTCAATCCCAATGGACCCAAACCCCTTCCCGTTCACTCCCGCTCTACACAATCCCAATGGACCCAAACCCCTTCCCGTTCACTCCCGCTCTACACAATCCCAATGGACCCAAAGCCCTTCCCATTCACTCCCACTCTACACAATCCCAATGGACCCAAACCCCTTCCCATTCACTCCCACTCTATACACTGCTAATGGACCCAAACCCCTTCCCGTTCACTCCCACTGTGCACAATCCCAATGGACCCAAACCCCTTCCCGTTCACTCCCACTGTACACAATCCCAATGGACCCAAACCCCTTCCCATTCACTCCCACTCTACACAATCCCAATGGACCCAAACCCCTTCCCATTCACTCCCACTCTATACACTGCTAATGGACCCAAACCCCTTCCCGTTCACTCCCACTGTGCACAATCCCAATGGACCCAAACCCTTTCCCGTTCACTCCCACTGTACACAATCCCAATGGAACCTAACCCTTTCCCGTTCGCTCCCACTCTACACAATCCCAATGGACCCAAACCCGTTCCTGTTCACTCCCACTGTACACAATCCCAATGGACCCAAACCCCTTCCCGTTCACTCCCACTGTGCACAATCCCAATGGAACCAAACCCCTTCCCGTTCACTCGCACTGTACACAATCCCAATGGACCCAAACCCCTTCCCGTTCACTCCCACTGTGCACAATCCCAATGGAGCCAAACCCCTTCTCGTTCACTCCCACTCTACAGACTCCCAATGGACCCAAACACCTTCCCGTTCACTCCCAGTCTACACAGTCCCAATGGAGACAAATTCCATCCCGTTCACTCCCACTGTGCACAATCCCAATGGACACAAACCCCTTCCTGTTCAGTCCAACTTTGCACAAACCCAAAGGACCCAAACCCCTTCCCGTTCACTCCCACTCTCCACAATCCCAATGGACCCAATCTCCTTCCTGTTCACTCCAACTGTGCACAAACCCAATGGACCCAAACCCCTTCCTGTTCACTCCCACTGTACACAATCCCAATGGTCTCAAACCCCTTCCCGTTCACTCCCACTGAGCACATTCCCAAAGGACCCAACCCCCTTCCCATTCACTCCCACTGTACACAATCCCAATGGACACAAACCCCTTGCTGTTCACTCCCACTGTGCACAATCCAAATGGATCCAAACCCCTTCCCGGTCGCTCCCACTCGACACAATCCCAATGGACCAAATCCGGTTCCCCTTCACTCCCACTGTACAGAATCCCAATGGACCCAAACCCTTTCCCGTTCACTCCCACTGTACACAATCCCAATGGACCCAAAACCCTTCCCGTTCACTCCCACTGTACACAATCCCAATGGACCCAAACCCCTTCCCGTTCACTCCCAGTCTACACAATCCCAATGGACCCAAACCCTTTCCCGTTCACTCCCACTGTAGATAATCCCAATGGAAACAAACACCTTCCCGTTCACTCCCACTGTGCACAATCCCAATGGACCCAAACCTTTTCCCGTTCGCTCCCACTCGACACAATCCCAATGGACCAAATCCGTTTCCCCTTCACTCCCACTGTGCATAATCCCAATGGAGCCAAACCCCCTCCCATTCACTCCCACTGTACACAATCGCAATGGACTCAAACCCCTTCCCGTTCACTCCCGCTCTACACAATCCCAATGGACCCAAACCCCTTCCCGTTCACTCCCACTGTACACAATCCCAATGGACCCAAACCCCTTCCCGTTCACTCCCACTGTACACAATCCCAATGGACCCAAACCCCTTCCCGTTGACTCCCACTCTACACAATCCCAATGGAACCAAACCCCTTCCCGTTCACTCCCACTCGACACAATCCCAATGGACCCAAACCCCTTCCCGTTCATTCCCACTGTACACAATCCCAATGGACCCAAACCCCTTCCCGTTCACTCCCACTGTGCACAATCGCAATGGACCCAAACACCATCCCGTTCACTCCCACTGTGCACAATCCCAATGGAACCAAGCCCCTTCCCGTTCACTCCCACTGTGCACAATTCCAATGGACCCAAACACCTTCCCGTGCACTCCCACTGTGCACAATCCCAATGGAACCAATCCCCTTCCCGTTCACTCCAAATGTACACAATCCCAATGGACCCAAACCCCTTCCCGTTCACTCCCACTCTACACAATCCCAATGGATCCAAATCCCTTCCCGTTGACTCCCACTCTACACAATCCCGATGGACCGAAATCCCTTCCCGTTCACTCCCACTCTACACAATCCCAATGGACCCAAAAGCCTTCCCGTTCACTCCCGCTCTACACAATCCCAATGGACCCAAAGCCCTTCCCATTCACTCCCACTCTACACAATCCCAATGGACCCAAACCCCTTCCCATCCACTCCCACTCTATACACTGCTAATGGACCCAAACCCCTTCCCGTTCACTCCCATTGTGCACAATCCCAGTGGACCCATACCGCTTCCCCTTCGCTCCCACTGTACACAATCCAAATGAACCCAAAACCCTTCCCGTTCACTCCCGCTCTACACAATCCCAATGGACCCAAACCCCTTCCCATTCACTCCCACTCTACACAATCCCAATGGACCCAACCCCCTTCCCATTCACTCCCACTCTACACACTGCTAATGTACCCAAACATCTTCCCGTTCACTCCCACTGTGCACAATCCCAATGGACCCAAACCCCTTCCCGTTCACTCCCACTGTGCACAATCCCAATGGACCCAAACCCTTTCCCGTTCGCTCCCACTCTATACAATCCCAATGGATCCAAACCCGTTCCTGTTCACTCCCACTGTACACAATCCCAATGGACCCAAACCCCTTCCCGTTCACTCCCACTGTACACAATCCCAATGGACCCAAACCCCTTCCCGTTCACTTCCACTGTGCACAATCCCAAAGGACCCAAACCCCTTCCCGTTCACTCCCACTCTACACAATCCCAATGGATCCAAACCCCTTCCCGTTCACGCCCACTGTACACAATCCCAATGGACCGAAATCCCTTCCCCTTCACTCCCACTGTGCACAATCCCAATGGACCGAAACCCCTTCCCATTCACTCCCACTCTACACACTGCTAATGTACCCAAACCTCTTCCCGTTCACTCCCACTGTGCACAATCCCAATGGACGCAAACCCTTTCCCGTTCGCTCCCACTCTACACAATCCCAATGGACCCAAACCTCTTTCCGTTCACTCCCACTGTACACAATCCCAATGGACCCAAACCCCTTCCCGTTCACTCCAAATGTACACAATCCCAATGGACCCAAACCCCCTCCCGTTCACTACCACTGTACACAATCCCAATGGACCCAAACCCCTTCCCGTTCACTCCCACTGTACACAATGCCAATGGACCCAAACCCCTTCTCGTTCACTCCCACTCTACACAATCCCAATGGACCCAAACCCCTTCCCGTTCACTCCCACTCTACACAATCCCAATGGACCCAAACCCCTTCTCGTTCACTCCCACTCTACACAATCCCAATGGATCCAAACCCCTTCCCGGTCACTCCCACTCTACACAATCCTAATGGATCCAAACCCCTTCCCATTCACTCCCACTCTACACACTCCCAATGAACCCAAACCCCTTCCCATTCACTCCCACTCTACACACTCCCTATGGACCCAAACCCCTTCTCGTTCACTCCCACTCTACACAATCCCAATGGATCCAAACCCTTCTCGTTCACTCCCACTCTACACAATCCCAATGGATCCAAACCCCTTCCCGTTCACTCCCACTCTACACAATCCTAATGGATCCAAACCCCTTCCCATTCACTCCCACTCTACACACTCCCAATGGACCCAAACCCCTTCCCGTTCAATCCCACTCTACACACTCCCAATGGATCCAAACCCCTTCCCGTTCACTCCCACTCTACACAATCCCAATGGACCCAAACCCCTTCCCGTTCACTCCCACTGTGCACAATCCCCATGGACCCAAACCCCTTCCCGTTCACTCCCACTGTGCACAATCCCAATGGAACCAAACCCCTTCCCGTTCACTCCCACTCTACACACTCCCAATGGACCCAAACCCCTTCCCATTTACTCCCACTCTACACACTCCCAATGGACCGAAACCCCTTCCCGTTCACTCCCACTGTACACAATCCCAATGGACCCAAACCCCTTCCCGTTCACTCCCACTGTGCACAATCTCAATGGACCCAAACCCCTTCCCGTTCACTCCCACTGTGCACAATCCCAATGGACGCAAACCCCTTCCTGTTCACTCCCACTGTGCACAATTCCAATGGACCCAAACCCCTTCCTGTTCACTCCCGCTCTACACAATCGCAATGGACCCAAACCCCTTCCCGTTCACTCCCACTCTACTCAATCCCAATGGACCCAAACCCCTTCCCGTTCACTCCCGCTCTACACAATCCCAATGGACCCAAACCCCTTCCCGTTCACTCCCGCTCTACACAATCCCAATGGACCCAAAGCCCTTCCCATTCACTCCCACTCTACACAATCCCAATGGACCCAAACCCCTTCCCATTCACTCCCACTCTATACACTGCTAATGGACCCAAACCCCTTCCCGTTCACTCCCACTGTGCACAATCCCAATGGACCCAAACCCCTTCCCGTTCACTCCCACTGTACACAATCCCAATGGACCCAAACCCCTTCCCATTCACTCCCACTCTACACAATCCCAATGGACCCAAACCCCTTCCCATTCACTCCCACTCTATACACTGCTAATGGACCCAAACCCCTTCCCGTTCACTCCCACTGTGCACAATCCCAATGGACCCAAACCCTTTCCCGTTCACTCCCACTGTACACAATCCCAATGGAACCTAACCCTTTCCCGTTCGCTCCCACTCTACACAATCCCAATGGACCCAAACCCGTTCCTGTTCACTCCCACTGTACACAATCCCAATGGACCCAAACCCCTTCCCGTTCACTCCCACTGTGCACAATCCCAATGGAACCAAACCCCTTCCCGTTCACTCGCACTGTACACAATCCCAATGGACCCAAACCCCTTCCCGTTCACTCCCACTGTACACAATCCCAATGGACCAAATCCCTTCCCCTTCACTCCCACTGTGCACAATCCCAATGGACCCAAACCCCTTCCCGTTCGCTCCCACTGTACACAATCCCAATGGATCCAAACCCTTTCCCGTTCACTCCCACTGTGCACAATCCCAATGGACCCAAACCCTTTCCCGTTCGCTCCCACTGTACACAATCCCAATGGAACCTAACCCTTTCCCGTTCGCTCCCACTCTACACAATCCCAATGGACCCAAACCCGTTCCTGTTCACTCCCACTGTACACAATCCCAATGGACCCAAACCCCTTCCCGTTCACTCCCACTGTGCACAATCCCAATGGAACCAAACCCCTTCCCGTTCACTCCCACTGTACACAATCCCAATGGACCAAATCCCTTCCCCTTCACTCCCACTGTGCACAATCCCAATGGACCCAAACCCTTTCCCGTTCGCTCCCACTCTACACAATCCCAATGGACCCAAACCTCTTTCCGTTCACTCCCACTGTGCACAATCCCAATGGATCCAAATCCCTTCCCGTTCACTCCCACTCTACACAATCCCGATGGACCGAAATCCCTTCCCGTTCACTCCCACTCGACACAATTCCAATGGACCCAAAAGCCTTCCCGTTCACTCCCGCTCTACACAATCCCAATGGACCCAAAGCCCTTCCCATTCACTCCCACTCTACACAATCCCAATGGACCCAAACCCCTTCCCATTCACTCCCACTCTACACACTGCTAATGTACCCAAACATCTTCCCGTTCACTCCCACTGTGCACAATCCCAATGGACCCAAACCCTTTCCCGTTCACTCCCACTTTACACAATCCAAATAGAACCCGACCCTTTCCCGTTCGCTCCCACTCTACACAATCCCAATGGACCCAAACCCGTTCCTGTTCACTCCCACTGTGCACAATCCCAATGGACCCAAACCCCTTCCCGTTCACTCCCACTGTGCACAATCCCAATGGACCCAAACCCTTTCCCGTTCGCTCCCACTCTACACAATCCCAATGGACCCAAACCCCTTCCCGTTCACTCCCACTGTACACAATCCCAATGGACCGAAATCCCTTCCCCTTCACTCCCACTGTGCACAATCCCAATGGACCCAAACCCCTTCCCGTTCACTCCCACTCTACACACTGCTAATGTACCCAAACCTCTTCCCGTTCACTCCCACTGTGCACAATCCCAATGGACCCAAACCCTTTCCCGTTCACTCCCACTGTACACAATCCCAATGGACCCAAACCCCTTCCCACTCACTCCCACTCTACACAATCCCAATGGACCCAAACCCTTTCCCGTTCACTCCCACTGTGCACAATGCCAATGGACCCAAACCCCTTCCCGTTCACTCCCACTGTACACAATCCCAATGGACCCAAACCCCTTCCCGTTCACTTCCACTGTACACAATCCCAATGGATCCAAACCCCTTCCCGTTCACTCCCACTGTACACAATCCCAATGGACCCAAACCCCTTCCCGTTCACTCCCAGTCTACACAATCCCAATGGACCCAAACCCTTTCCCGTTCACTCCCACTGTAGATAATCCCAATGGAAACAAACACCTTCCCGTTCACTCCCACTGTGCACAATCCCAATGGACCCAAACCTTTTCCCGTTCGCTCCCACTCAACACAATCCCAATGGACCAAATCCGTTTCCCCTTCACTCCCACTGTGCATAATCCCAATGGAGCCAAACCCCCTCCCATTCACTCCCACTGTACACAATCGCAATGGACTCAAACCCCTTCCCGTTCACTCCCACTCTACACAATCCCAATGGACCCAAACCCCTTCCCGTTCACTCCCACTGTACACAATCCCAATGGACCCAAACCCCTTCCCGTTCACTCCCACTGTACACAATCCCAATGGACCCAAACCCCTTCCCGTTGACTCCCACTCTACACAATCCCAATGGAACCAAACCCCTTCCCGTTCACTCCCACTCGACACAATCCCAATGGACCCAAACCCCTTCCCGTTCACTCCCACTGTACACAATCCCAATGGACCCAAACCCCTTCCCGTTCACTCCCACTGTGCACAATCGCAATGGACCCAAACACCTTCCCGTTCACTCCCACTGTGCACAATCCCAATGGACCCAAACCCCTTCCCGTTCACTCCCACTCTACACAATCCCAATGGACCCAAACCCCTTCCCGTTCACTCCCACTGTGCACAATCCCAATGGAACCAAGCCCCTTCCCGTTCACTCCCACTGTGCACAATTCCAATGGACCCAAACACCTTCCCGTGCACTCCCACTGTGCACAATCCCAATGGAACCAATCCCCTTCCCGTTCACTCCAAATGTACACAATCCCAATGGACCCAAACCCCTTCCCGTTCACTCCCACTCTACACAATCCCAATGGATCCAAATCCCTTCCCGTTCACTCGCACTCTACACAATCCCGATGGACCGAAATCCCTTCCCGTTCACTCCCACTCTACACAATCCCAATGGACCCAAAAGCCTTCCCGTTCACTCCCGCTCTACACAATCCCAATGGACCCAAAGCCCTTCCCATTCACTCCCACTCTACACAATCCCAATGGACCCAAACCCCTTCCCATCCACTCCCACTCTATACACTGCTAATGGACCCAAACCCCTTCCCGTTCACTCCCACTGTGCACAATCCCAGTGGACCCATACCGCTTCCCCTTCGCTCCCACTGTACACAATCCAAATGAACCCAAAACCCTTCCCGTTCACTCCCGCTCTACACAATCCCAATGGACCCAAACCCCTTCCCATTCACTCCCACTCTACACAATCCCAATGGACCCAAACCCCTTCCCATTCACTCCCACTCTACACACTGCTAATGTACCCAAACATCTTCCCGTTCACTCCCACTGTGCACAATCCCAATGGACCCAAACCCTTTCCCGTTCACTCCCACTGTACACAATCCCAATGGACCCAAACCCCTTCCCATTCACTCCCACTCTACACAATCCCAATGGACCCAAACCCCTTCCCGTTCACTCCCACTGTGCACAATCCCAATGGACCCAAACCCTTTCCCGTTCACTCCCACTGTACACAATCCCAATGGACCCAAACCCCTTCCCGTTCACTTCCACTGTACACAATCCCAATGGATCCAAACCCCTTCCCGTTCACTCCCACTCTACACAATCCCAATGGACCCAAACCCCTTCCCGTTCACTCCCACTGTGCACAATCCCAATGGACCCAAACCCCTTCCCGTTCACTCCAAATGTACACAATGCCAATGGACCCAAACCCCTTCCCGTTCACTTCCACTGTACACAATCCCAATGGATCCAAACCCCTTCCCGTTCACTCCCACTGTACACAATCCCAATGGACCGAAATCCCTTCCCCTTCACCCCCACTGTGCACAATCCCAATGGACGCAAACCCCTTCCCATTCACTCCCACTCTACACACTGCTAATGTACCCAAACCTCTTCCCGTTCACTCCCACTGTGCAGAATCCCAATGGACCCTAACCCCTTCCCATTCATTCCCACTTTACACAATCCCAATGGACACAATCCCCTTCCCGTTCACTCCCACTGTGCACAATCCCAAAGGATCCAAACACCTTCCCGTTCACTCCCACTGAACACAATCCCAATGGACACAAACCCCTTCCCGTTCACTCCAACTCTACACAATCCCAATGGACCCAAACCCCTTCCCACCCACTGTACAAAATACCAATGGACCCAAACCTCTTCCCGTTCACTCCCACTCTAGACAATCCCAATGGACCCAAACCCCTTCCCGTTCACTCCCACTCTACACAATCCCAATGTACCCAAACCCCTTCCCGTTCACTCCCACTCTACACACTCCCAATGGACCCAAACCCCTTCCCGTAAAGTCCCACTGTACACAATCCCAATGGACCCAAACCCCTTCCCGTTCACTCCCACTGTGCACAATCCCAATGGACCCAAACCCCTTCCCGTTCACTCCCACTCTACACAATCCCAATGGACCCAAACCACTTCCCATTCACTCCCAGTCTACACAATCCCAATGGCCCAAACACCTTCCCGTTCACTCCCAGTCTACACAATCCCTATGGAAGCAAACACCATCCTGTTCACTCCCACTGTGCACAATCCCAATGGACCCAACCCCCTTCCGGTTCACTCCCAATGTGCACAATCCCAATGGAAACAAACCCCTTCCCGTTCTCTCACACTCTACATCGTCCCAATGGACCCAAACCTATTCCCGTTCAGTCCCACTGTGCACAATCCCAATGGACCCAAACCCCTTCCCGTTAACTCCCAGTCTACACAATCCCAATGGACCCAAACCCCTTCCCGTTCACTCCCACTCTACACAATCCCAATGGACCCAAACCCCTTCCCGTTCACTCCCACTGTACACAATCCCAATGGAAACAAACCCCTTCCCGTTATCTCCCACTGACCACAATCACAATGGACCCAAACCCCTTCCCGTTCGCTCCCACTGTGAACAATCCCAATGGAACCAAATCCCTTCCCGTTCACTCCCTCTGTACACAATCCCAATGGACCCAAACCCATTCCCGTTCACTCCCACCCTACACAATCCCAATGGCCCCAAACCCCTTCTCGTTCACTCCCACTGTGCACAATCCCAATGGACCCAAACCCCTTCCCATTCACTCCCACTCTACACAATCCCAATGGACCCAAACCCCCTCCTGTTCAATCCCACTGTACACACTCCCAATGGACCCAAACTCCTTCCCGTTCACTCCCACTGTACAGAATCCCAATGGACCGAAATCCCTTCCCGTTCACTCCCACCCTACACAATCCCAATGGACCCAAACCTATTCCCGTTCACTCCCACTCTACACAATCCCAATGAACACAAACCCCTTCCCATTCACTCCCACTGTACACAATCCCAATGGATACAAACCCCTTCCCTTCACTCCCACTCTACACAATCCCAATGGACCCAAACCCCTTCCCGTTCACTCCCACTCTACACAATCACAATGGCCCCCAACCCCTTCCCGTTCACTCCCACTGTACACAATCCCAATGGCCCCAAACGCCTTCCTGTTCACTCCCACTGTACACAATCCCAAAGGACCCAAATCCCCTCCCGTTCTCTCCCACTGTGCACAATCCCAATGGACCCAACCCCATTCCCGTTCACTCCCACTCTACACAATCCCAATGGACCCAAGCCCCTTCCCGTTCACTCCCACTGTACACAATCCCAATGTACGCGAACCCCTTCCCGTTCACTCCCACTCGACACAATCCCAATGGCCCCAAACGCCTTCCTGTTCACTCCCACTGTACACAATCCCAAAGGACGCAACTCCCCTCACGTTCACTCCCACTGTGGACAATCCCAATGGACCCAAATCCCTTCCCGTTCACTCCCACTGTGCACAATCCCAATGGACCCAACCCCATTCCCGTTCACTCCCACTCTACACAATCCCAATGAACACAAACCCCTTCCCATTCACTCCCACTGTACACAATCCCAATGGACACAAACCCCTTCCCTTCACTCCCACTCTACACAATCCCAATGGACCCAAACCCCTTCCCGTTCACTCCCACTCTACACAATCACAATGGCCCCCAACCCCTTCCCGTTCACTCCCACTGTACACAATCCCAATGGCCCCAAACGCCTTCCTGTTCACTCCCACTGTACACAATCCCAAAGGACCCAAATCCCCTCCCGTTCACTCCCACTGTGGACAATCCACATGGACCCAAATCCCTTCCCGTTCACTCCCACTGTGCACAATCCCAATGGACCCAACCCCATTCCCGTTCACTCCCACTCTACACAATGCCAATGTACGCGAACCCCTTCCCGTTCACTCCCACTCTACACAATCCCAATGGCCCCAAACGCCTTCCTGTTCACTCCCACTGTGCAAAATCCCAATGGAACCAACCCCATTCCCGTTCACTCCCACTCTACACAATCCCAATGGACCAAACCCCTTCCCGTTCACTCCCACTGTACACAATCCCAATGTACCAGAACCCCTTCCCGTTCACTCCCACTCTACACAATCCCAATGGCCCCAAACGCCTTCCTGTTCACTCCCACTGTAAACAATCCCAAAGGACCCAAATCCCCTCCCGTTCACTCCCACTCTACAAAATCCCAATGGCCCCAAACCCCTTCCTGTCACTCCCACTGTACACAATCCCAAAGGACCCAAATCCCCTCCCGTTCACTCCCACTGTCCACAATCCCAATGTACCCGAACCCCTTCCCGTTCACTCCCAGTCTACATAATCCCAATGGACCCAAACACCTTCCCGTTCACTCCCACTGTGGACAATCCCAATGGACCCAAACCCCTTCCGGTTCACTCCCAATGTACACAATCCCAATGGAACCTAACCCTTTCCCGTTCGCTCCCACTCTACACAATCCCAATGGACCCAAACCCGTTCCTGTTCACTCCCACTGTACACAATCCCAATGGACCCAAACCCCTTCCCGTTCACTCCCACTGTGCACAATCCCAATGGAACCAAACCCCTTCCCGTTCACTCCCACTGTACACAATCCCAATGGACCAAATCCCTTCCCCTTCACTCCCACTGTGCACAATCCCAATGGACCCAAACCCTTTCCCGTTCGCTCCCACTCTACACAATCCCAATGGACCCAAACCTCTTTCCGTTCACTCCCACTGTGCACAATCCCAATGGATCCAAATCCCTTCCCGTTCACTCCCACTCTACACAATCCCGATGGACCGAAATCCCTTCCCGTTCACTCCCACTCGACACAATTCCAATGGACCCAAAAGCCTTCCCGTTCACTCCCGCTCTACACAATCCCAATGGACCCAAAGCCCTTCCCATTCACTCCCACTCTACACAATCCCAATGGACCCAAACCCCTTCCCATTCACTCCCACTCTACACACTGCTAATGTACCCAAACATCTTCCCGTTCACTCCCACTGTGCACAATCCCAATGGACCCAAACCCTTTCCCGTTCACTCCCACTTTACACAATCCAAATAGAACCCGACCCTTTCCCGTTCGCTCCCACTCTACACAATCCCAATGGACCCAAACCCGTTCCTGTTCACTCCCACTGTGCACAATCCCAATGGACCCAAACCCCTTCCCGTTCACTCCCACTGTGCACAATCCCAATGGACCCAAACCCTTTCCCGTTCGCTCCCACTCTACACAATCCCAATGGACCCAAACCCCTTCCCGTTCACTCCCACTGTACACAATCCCAATGGACCGAAATCCCTTCCCCTTCACTCCCACTGTGCACAATCCCAATGGACCCAAACCCCTTCCCGTTCACTCCCACTCTACACACTGCTAATGTACCCAAACCTCTTCCCGTTCACTCCCACTGTGCACAATCCCAATGGACCCAAACCCTTTCCCGTTCACTCCCACTGTACACAATCCCAATGGACCCAAACCCCTTCCCACTCACTCCCACTCTACACAATCCCAATGGACCCAAACCCTTTCCCGTTCACTCCCACTGTGCACAATGCCAATGGACCCAAACCCCTTCCCGTTCACTCCCACTGTACACAATCCCAATGGACCCAAACCCCTTCCCGTTCACTTCCACTGTACACAATCCCAATGGATCCAAACCCCTTCCCGTTCACTCCCACTGTACACAATCCCAATGGACCCAAACCCCTTCCCGTTCACTCCCAGTCTACACAATCCCAATGGACCCAAACCCTTTCCCGTTCACTCCCACTGTAGATAATCCCAATGGAAACAAACACCTTCCCGTTCACTCCCACTGTGCACAATCCCAATGGACCCAAACCTTTTCCCGTTCGCTCCCACTCAACACAATCCCAATGGACCAAATCCGTTTCCCCTTCACTCCCACTGTGCATAATCCCAATGGAGCCAAACCCCCTCCCATTCACTCCCACTGTACACAATCGCAATGGACTCAAACCCCTTCCCGTTCACTCCCACTCTACACAATCCCAATGGACCCAAACCCCTTCCCGTTCACTCCCACTGTACACAATCCCAATGGACCCAAACCCCTTCCCGTTCACTCCCACTGTACACAATCCCAATGGACCCAAACCCCTTCCCGTTGACTCCCACTCTACACAATCCCAATGGAACCAAACCCCTTCCCGTTCACTCCCACTCGACACAATCCCAATGGACCCAAACCCCTTCCCGTTCACTCCCACTGTACACAATCCCAATGGACCCAAACCCCTTCCCGTTCACTCCCACTGTGCACAATCGCAATGGACCCAAACACCTTCCCGTTCACTCCCACTGTGCACAATCCCAATGGACCCAAACCCCTTCCCGTTCACTCCCACTCTACACAATCCCAATGGACCCAAACCCCTTCCCGTTCACTCCCACTGTGCACAATCCCAATGGAACCAAGCCCCTTCCCGTTCACTCCCACTGTGCACAATTCCAATGGACCCAAACACCTTCCCGTGCACTCCCACTGTGCACAATCCCAATGGAACCAATCCCCTTCCCGTTCACTCCAAATGTACACAATCCCAATGGACCCAAACCCCTTCCCGTTCACTCCCACTCTACACAATCCCAATGGATCCAAATCCCTTCCCGTTCACTCGCACTCTACACAATCCCGATGGACCGAAATCCCTTCCCGTTCACTCCCACTCTACACAATCCCAATGGACCCAAAAGCCTTCCCGTTCACTCCCGCTCTACACAATCCCAATGGACCCAAAGCCCTTCCCATTCACTCCCACTCTACACAATCCCAATGGACCCAAACCCCTTCCCATCCACTCCCACTCTATACACTGCTAATGGACCCAAACCCCTTCCCGTTCACTCCCACTGTGCACAATCCCAGTGGACCCATACCGCTTCCCCTTCGCTCCCACTGTACACAATCCAAATGAACCCAAAACCCTTCCCGTTCACTCCCGCTCTACACAATCCCAATGGACCCAAACCCCTTCCCATTCACTCCCACTCTACACAATCCCAATGGACCCAAACCCCTTCCCATTCACTCCCACTCTACACACTGCTAATGTACCCAAACATCTTCCCGTTCACTCCCACTGTGCACAATCCCAATGGACCCAAACCCTTTCCCGTTCACTCCCACTGTACACAATCCCAATGGACCCAAACCCCTTCCCATTCACTCCCACTCTACACAATCCCAATGGACCCAAACCCCTTCCCGTTCACTCCCACTGTGCACAATCCCAATGGACCCAAACCCTTTCCCGTTCACTCCCACTGTACACAATCCCAATGGACCCAAACCCCTTCCCGTTCACTTCCACTGTACACAATCCCAATGGATCCAAACCCCTTCCCGTTCACTCCCACTCTACACAATCCCAATGGACCCAAACCCCTTCCCGTTCACTCCCACTGTGCACAATCCCAATGGACCCAAACCCCTTCCCGTTCACTCCAAATGTACACAATGCCAATGGACCCAAACCCCTTCCCGTTCACTTCCACTGTACACAATCCCAATGGATCCAAACCCCTTCCCGTTCACTCCCACTGTACACAATCCCAATGGACCGAAATCCCTTCCCCTTCACCCCCACTGTGCACAATCCCAATGGACGCAAACCCCTTCCCATTCACTCCCACTCTACACACTGCTAATGTACCCAAACCTCTTCCCGTTCACTCCCACTGTGCAGAATCCCAATGGACCCTAACCCCTTCCCATTCATTCCCACTTTACACAATCCCAATGGACACAATCCCCTTCCCGTTCACTCCCACTGTGCACAATCCCAAAGGATCCAAACACCTTCCCGTTCACTCCCACTGAACACAATCCCAATGGACACAAACCCCTTCCCGTTCACTCCAACTCTACACAATCCCAATGGACCCAAACCCCTTCCCACCCACTGTACAAAATACCAATGGACCCAAACCTCTTCCCGTTCACTCCCACTCTAGACAATCCCAATGGACCCAAACCCCTTCCCGTTCACTCCCACTCTACACAATCCCAATGTACCCAAACCCCTTCCCGTTCACTCCCACTCTACACACTCCCAATGGACCCAAACCCCTTCCCGTAAAGTCCCACTGTACACAATCCCAATGGACCCAAACCCCTTCCCGTTCACTCCCACTGTGCACAATCCCAATGGACCCAAACCCCTTCCCGTTCACTCCCACTCTACACAATCCCAATGGACCCAAACCACTTCCCATTCACTCCCAGTCTACACAATCCCAATGGCCCAAACACCTTCCCGTTCACTCCCAGTCTACACAATCCCTATGGAAGCAAACACCATCCTGTTCACTCCCACTGTGCACAATCCCAATGGACCCAACCCCCTTCCGGTTCACTCCCAATGTGCACAATCCCAATGGAAACAAACCCCTTCCCGTTCTCTCACACTCTACATCGTCCCAATGGACCCAAACCTATTCCCGTTCAGTCCCACTGTGCACAATCCCAATGGACCCAAACCCCTTCCCGTTAACTCCCAGTCTACACAATCCCAATGGACCCAAACCCCTTCCCGTTCACTCCCACTCTACACAATCCCAATGGACCCAAACCCCTTCCCGTTCACTCCCACTGTACACAATCCCAATGGAAACAAACCCCTTCCCGTTATCTCCCACTAACCACAATCACAATGGACCCAAACCCCTTCCCGTTCGCTCCCACTGTGAACAATCCCAATGGAACCAAATCCCTTCCCGTTCACTCCCTCTGTACACAATCCCAATGGACCCAAACCCATTCCCGTTCACTCCCACCCTACACAATCCCAATGGCCCCAAACCCCTTCTCGTTCACTCCCACTGTGCACAATCCCAATGGACCCAAACCCCTTCCCATTCACTCCCACTCTACACAATCCCAATGGACCCAAACCCCCTCCTGTTCAATCCCACTGTACACACTCCCAATGGACCCAAACTCCTTCCCGTTCACTCCCACTGTACAGAATCCCAATGGACCGAAATCCCTTCCCGTTCACTCCCACCCTACACAATCCCAATGGACCCAAACCTATTCCCGTTCACTCCCACTCTACACAATCCCAATGAACACAAACCCCTTCCCATTCACTCCCACTGTACACAATCCCAATGGATACAAACCCCTTCCCTTCACTCCCACTCTACACAATCCCAATGGACCCAAACCCCTTCCCGTTCACTCCCACTCTACACAATCACAATGGCCCCCAACCCCTTCCCGTTCACTCCCACTGTACACAATCCCAATGGCCCCAAACGCCTTCCTGTTCACTCCCACTGTACACAATCCCAAAGGACCCAAATCCCCTCCCGTTCTCTCCCACTGTGCACAATCCCAATGGACCCAACCCCATTCCCGTTCACTCCCACTCTACACAATCCCAATGGACCCAAGCCCCTTCCCGTTCACTCCCACTGTACACAATCCCAATGTACGCGAACCCCTTCCCGTTCACTCCCACTCGACACAATCCCAATGGCCCCAAACGCCTTCCTGTTCACTCCCACTGTACACAATCCCAAAGGACGCAACTCCCCTCACGTTCACTCCCACTGTGGACAATCCCAATGGACCCAAATCCCTTCCCGTTCACTCCCACTGTGCACAATCCCAATGGACCCAACCCCATTCCCGTTCACTCCCACTCTACACAATCCCAATGAACACAAACCCCTTCCCATTCACTCCCACTGTACACAATCCCAATGGACACAAACCCCTTCCCTTCACTCCCACTCTACACAATCCCAATGGACCCAAACCCCTTCCCGTTCACTCCCACTCTACACAATCACAATGGCCCCCAACCCCTTCCCGTTCACTCCCACTGTACACAATCCCAATGGCCCCAAACGCCTTCCTGTTCACTCCCACTGTACACAATCCCAAAGGACCCAAATCCCCTCCCGTTCACTCCCACTGTGGACAATCCACATGGACCCAAATCCCTTCCCGTTCACTCCCACTGTGCACAATCCCAATGGACCCAACCCCATTCCCGTTCACTCCCACTCTACACAATGCCAATGTACGCGAACCCCTTCCCGTTCACTCCCACTCTACACAATCCCAATGGCCCCAAACGCCTTCCTGTTCACTCCCACTGTGCAAAATCCCAATGGAACCAACCCCATTCCCGTTCACTCCCACTCTACACAATCCCAATGGACCAAACCCCTTCCCGTTCACTCCCACTGTACACAATCCCAATGTACCAGAACCCCTTCCCGTTCACTCCCACTCTACACAATCCCAATGGCCCCAAACGCCTTCCTGTTCACTCCCACTGTAAACAATCCCAAAGGACCCAAATCCCCTCCCGTTCACTCCCACTCTACAAAATCCCAATGGCCCCAAACCCCTTCCTGTCACTCCCACTGTACACAATCCCAAAGGACCCAAATCCCCTCCCGTTCACTCCCACTGTCCACAATCCCAATGTACCCGAACCCCTTCCCGTTCACTCCCAGTCTACATAATCCCAATGGACCCAAACACCTTCCCGTTCACTCCCACTGTGGACAATCCCAATGGACCCAAACCCCTTCCGGTTCACTCCCAATGTACACAATCCCAATGGAAACAAACCCCTTCCCGTTCACTCCCACTGTACACAATCCCAATGGACCCAAACCCCTTCCCGTTCTCTCCCACTCTACATTGTCCCAATGGACCCAAACCCCTTCCCGTTCAGTCCCACTGTGCACAATCCCAATGGACCCAAACCCCTTCCCGTTAACTCCCAGTCTACACAATCCCAATGGACCCAAACCCCTTCCCGTTCACTCCCACTCTACACAATCCCAATGGACCCAAACCCCTTCCCGTTCACTCCCACTGTGCACAATCCCAATGGAAACAAACCCCTTCCCATTCACTCCCACTGTACACAATCCCAATGGAAACAAACCCCTTCCCATTCACTCCCACTGTACACAATCCCAATGGACCCAAACCCCTTCCTGCTCACTCCCACTGTACACAATCCCAATGGACCCAAACCCGTTCCCGTTCACTCCCACTGTGCACACTCCCAATGCACCCAAACCCCTTCCCGTTCAGTCCCACTGTGCACAATCCCAATGGACCCAAACCCCTTCCCGTTCACTCCCAGTCTACACAATCCCAATGGACCCAAACCCCTTCCCGTTCACTCCCACTGTACACAATCCCAATGGACCCAAACCCCTTCCCGTTCACTCCCACTGTGCACAATCCCAATGGACACAAACCCCTTCCCGTTCACTCCCACTGTGCACAATCCCAATGGACCCAAACCCCTTCCCGTTCACTCCCACTGTGCACAATCCCAATGGACCCAAAACACTTCCCGTTCACTCCCACTCTACACACTCCCAATGGACCCAAACCCCTTCCCGTTCACTCCCACTCTACACAATCCTTATGGAACCAAACCCCTTCCAGTTCACTCCCAGTCTACACAATCCCAATGGGCCCAAACCCCTTCCCGTTCACTCCCACTGTGCACTATCCCAATGGACCCAAACCCCTTCCCGCTCTCTCCCACTCTACACAATCCCAATGGACCCAAACCCCTTCCCGTTCACTCCCACTCTACACAATCCCAATGGACCCAAACCCCTTCCCGTTCAGTCCCTCTGTGCACAATCCCAATGGACCCAAACCCCTTCCCGTTCACTCCCAGTCTGCACAATCCCAATGGATCCAATCCCCTTCCCGTTCACTCCCCCTCTACAGACTCCCAATGGACACAAACCACTTCCCGTTCACTCCCAGTCTACACAATCCAAATGGACCCAAACCCCTTCCCGTTTACTCCCACGGTACACAATCCCAATGGACCCAAACCCCTTCCCGTTCACTCCCACTGTACACAATCCCAATGGACACAAACCCCTTCCCGTTCACTCCCACTCTACACAATCCCAATGGACCCAAAACCCTTCCCGTTCACTCCCACTGTACACAATCCCAATGGAACCAAACACCTTCCCATTCACTCCCACTGTACACAATCCCAATGGACACAAACCCCTTCCCGTTCACTCCCACCCGACACAATCCCAATGGACACAAACCCCTTCCCGTTCCCCCCCCCCACTGTGAACAATCCCAATGGACCCAAACCCCTTCCCATTCACTCCCACTCTACACAATCCCAATGGACCCAAACCCCTTCCCGTTCACTCCCACTCTACACAATCCCAATGGACCCAAACCCCTTCCCGTTCACTCCCACTCTACACAATCAGAATGGACCCAAACCCCTTCCCGTTCACTCCCACTCTACACAATCCCAATGGACCCAAACCCCTTCCCGTTCACTCCCACTCTACACAATCGCAATGGACCCAAACCCCTTCCCGTTCTCTCCCACTGTACACAATCCCAATGGACCCAAACCCCTTCCCGTTCACTCCCACTGTACTCAATCCCAATGGACCCAAACCCCTTCCCGTTCACTCCCACTGTGCTCAATCCCAATGGACCCAAACCCCTTCCCGTTCACTCCCACTGTGCTCAATCCCAATGGACCCAAACCCCTTCCAGTTCACTCCCACTGTACTCAATCCCAATGGACCCAAACCCCTTCCCGTTCACTCCCACTGTACACAATCCCAATGGACCCAAACCCCTTCCCGTTCACTCCCACTGTGCACAATCACAATGGACCCAAACCCCTTCCCGTTCACTCCCACTGTGCACAATCCCAATGGACCCAAACCCCTTCCCGTTCACTCCCAGTAGACACAATCCCAATGGACCCAAACCCCTTCCCGCTCTCTCCCACTGTGCACAATCCCAATGGACCCAAATCCCTTCCCGTTCACTCCCACTCTACACACTCCCAATGGACCCAAACCCCTTCCCGTTAAGTCCCACTGTACACAATCTCAATGGTCCCAAAACCCTTCCCGTTCACTCTCACTGTGCACAATCCCAATGGCCCCAAACCCCTTCCCGTTCACTGCCACTGTACACAATCCCAATGGACTCAACCCCCTTCCCGTTCACTCCCACTGTACACAATCCCAATGGACCCAAACCCCTTCCGTTCACTCCCACTCTACGCAATCCCAATGGACCCAAACCCCTTCCCGTTAAGTCCCACTGTGCACAATCCCAATGGACCCAAACCACTTCCCGTTCACTCCCAGTCTACACAGTCCCAAAGGACCCAACCCCCTTCCCGCTCTCTCCCACTGTGCACTATCCCAATGGACCCAAACCCCTTCCCGCTCTCTCCCACTCTACACAATCCCAATGGACCCAAACCCCTTCCCGTTCACTCCCACTCTACACAATCCCAATGGACCCAAACCCCTTCCCGTTCAGTCCCTCTGTGCACAATCCCAATGGACCCAAACCCCTTCCCGTTCACTCCCAGTCTGCACAATCCCAATGGATCCAATCCCCTTCCCGTTCACTCCCCCTCTACAGACTCCCAATGGACACAAACCCCTTCCCGTTCACTCCCAGTCTACACAATCCCAATGGACCCAAATCCCTTCCCGTTCACTCCCACTCTACACACTCCCAATGGACCCAAACACCTTCCCGTTCACTCCCACTGTGCACAATCCCAATGGACCCAAACCCCTTCCCGTTCACTCCCACTCTACACAATCCCAATGGACCCAAACCCCTTCCCGTTCACTCCCACTCTACACAATCCCAATGGACCCAAACCCCTTCCCGTTCACTCCCAGTCGACACAATCCCAATGGACCCAACCCCCTTCCCGTTCACTCGCACTGTGCACAATCCCAATTGACCCAAATCCTTTCCCGTTCACTCCCCCTGTACAGAATCCCAATGGACCCAAACACCTTCCCATTCACTCCCACTGTGCACAATCCCAATGGACCCAACCCCCTTCCCGTTCACTCCCACTCTACACAATCCCAATGGACTCAACCCCCTTCCCGTTCACTCCCACTGTACACAATCCCAATGGTCTCAAACCCCTTCCCGTTCACTCCCACAGAGCACAATCCCAAAGGACCCAAACCCCTTCCCATTCACTCCCACTGTGCACAATCCCAATGGACCCAATCCCCTTCCCGTTCACTCCCAGTCTGCACAATCCCAATGGATCCAAACCCCTTCCCGTTCACTCCCACTCGCCACAATCCCAATGGACCCAATCCCCTTCCTGTTCACTCCAACTTTGCACAATCCCAATGGACCCAAACCCCTTCCTGTTCACTCCCACTGTACACAATCCCAATGGTCTCAAACCCCTTCCCGTTCACTCCGACTGAGCACAATCCCAATGGACCAGCCCCCTTCCCATTCACTCCCACTATACACAATCCCAATGGAGACAAACCCCTTCCTGTTCACTTCCACTGTACACCATCCCAATGGTCCCAAACCCCGTCCCGTTAACTCCCACTGTGCACAATCCCAATGGAACCAAACCCCTTCCCGTTCACTCCCAGTCTGCACAATCCAAATGGATCCAAACCCCTTCCCGTTCACTCCCATTCTACACACTCCCAATGGACCCAAACCCCTTCCCGTTCACTCCAACTGTGCACAATCCCAATGGACCCAAATCCCTTCCTCTTCACTCCAACTGTGCACAATCCCATTGGACCCAAACCCCTTCCCGTTCACTCCCACTGTACACAATCCCAATGGACACAAACCCCTTCCCGTTCATCCCACTCTACACAATCCCAATTGAGACAAACCCCTTCCCGTTCACTCCCACTCTACACAATCCAAATGGACCCAAACCCCTTCCCGTTCACTCCCATTCAACACAATCCCAATGGACCCAAACCCCTTCCCGTTCACTCCCACTGTGCACTATCCCAATGGACCCAAACCCCTTCCCGCTCTCTCCCACTCTACACACTCCCAATGGACCCAAACCCCTTCCCGTTCAGTCCCTCTTTACACAATCCCAATGGACCCAAACCCCTTCCCGCTCTATCCCACTCTACACAATCCCAATGGACACAAACGCCTTCCCGTTCACTCCAGGTCTGCACAATCCCAATGGATCCAATCCCCTTCCCGTTCACTCCCACTCTACAGACTCCCAATGGACCCAAACACCTTCCCGTTCACTCCCACTCTACACAATCCCAATGGTACCCAAACCCCTTCCCGTTCACTCCCACTGTGCACAATCCCAATGGACCCAAACCCCTTCCAGTTCACTCCCACTGTACACAATCCCAACGGACCCAAACCCCTTCCCGTTCACTCCCACTGTGCACAATCCAAATGGACCCAAACCCTTTCCCGTTCGCTCCCACTCGACACAATCCCAATGGACCAAATCCGGGTCCCGTTCACTCCCACTCTTCACAGTCCCAATGGACACAAACCCCTTCCTCTTCACTCCCACTGTACAGAATCCCAAAGGACCGAAACCGCTTCCCGTTCACTCCCACTGTGCACAATCCCAATGGATCCAAACCCCGTCCCATTCACTCCCACTCTACACAATCCCAATGGACCCAAACCCCTTCCTGTTCACTCCCACTCTACACAGTCCCAATGGAGACAAATTGCGTCCCGTTCACTCCCACTGAGCACAATCCCAATGGACCCAATCCCCTTCCTGTTCACTCCCACTGTACACAATCCCAATGGTCTCAAACCCCTTCCCGTTCACTCCCACTGAGCACAATCCCAATGGACCCAAACCCCTTCCCGTTCACTCACACTGTGCACAATCCCAATGGACCCAACCCCCTTCCCATTCACTCCAACTTTGCACAATCCCAATGGTCTCAAACCCCTTCCCGTTCACTCCAACTTTGCACAATCCCAATGGACCCAAACCCCTTCCTGTTCACTCCCACTGTACACAATCTCAATGGTCTCAACCCCCTTCCCGTACACTCCCACTGAGCACAATCCCAATGGACCCAACCCCCTTCCCATTCACTCCCACTGTACACAATCCCAATGGAGACAAACCCCTTCCTGTTCACTCCCACTGTGCACAATTCCAATGGACTCAAACCCCTTCCCATTCACTCCCACTGTGCACAATCCAAATGAATCCAAACCCCTTCCCGTTCACTCCCACTGTGCACAATCCCAATGGACCCAAAGCACTTCCCGTTCACTCCCACTCTACACAATCCCTATGGAACCAAACCCCTTCCCGTTCACTCCCAGTCTCCACAATACCAATGGACCCAAACCCCTTCCCGTTCACTCCCACTCTACACACTCCCAATGGACACAAACCCCTTCCCGTTCACTCCCACTCTACACAATCCCTATGGAACCAAACCCCTTCCCGTTCACTCCCAGTCTCCACAATACCAATGGACCCAAACCCCTTCCCGTTCACTCCCACTGTACACTATCCCAATGGACCCAAACCCCTTCCCGCTCTCTCCCACTCTACACAATCCCAATGGACCCAAACCCCTTCCCGTTCACTCCCACTCTACACAATCCCAATGGACCCAAACCCCTTCCCGTTCACTCCCACTGTGCACAATCCCAATGGACCCAAACCCCTTCCCGTTCACTCCCAATCTACACAATCCCAATGGACCCGAATCCCTTCCCGTTCACTCCCACCCTACACACTCCCAATGGACCCAAACCCCTTCCCGTTCAGTCCCTCTGTGCACAATCCCAATGGACCCAAACCCCTTCCCGTTCACTCCCAGTCTGCACAATCCCAATGGATCCCATCCCCTTCCCGTTCACTCCCACTCTACAGACTCCCAATGGACCAAACCCCTTCCCGTTCACTCCCAGTCTGCACAATCCCAATGGATCCAATCCCCTTCCCGTTCACTCCCACTGTGGACAATCCCAATGGATCCCATCCCCTTCCCGTTCACTCCCACTCTACAGACTCACAATGGACACAAACCCCATCCCGTTCACTCCCACTCTACACAATCCAAATGGACCCAAACACCTTCCCGTTCACTCCCACTGTACACAATCCCGATGCAAACAAGCACCTTCCAGTTCACTCCCACTGTACACAATCCCAATGTACCCGAACCACTTCCCGTTCACTCCCACTATAAACAATCCCAATGGACCCAAACCCCTTCCCGTTCACTCCCACTGTACACAAGCCCAATGGACCCAAACCCCTTCCCGTTCACTCCCACTGTGCACAATCCCAATGGACCCAAACCCCTTCCCGTTCACTCCCACTGTGCACAATCCCAATGGACCCAAACCCCTTCCCGTTCACTCCCACTCTACACAAGCCCAATGGACCCAAATCCCTTCCCGTTCACTCCCACTCTACACAATCCCAATGGACGCAAACACCTTCCCGTTCAGTCCCAGTCTACACAATCCCAATGGACCCAACCCCCTTCCCGTTCACTCCGACTGTACACCATCCCAATGGACCCAAACCCCTTCCCGTTCACTCCCACTGTACACAATCCCAATGGAAACAAACACCTTCCCGTTCACTCCCACTGTACACAATCCCAATGGACCCAAATCCCTTCCTGTTCACTCCCACTGTACACACTCCCAATGGACCCAAACCCGTTCCCGTTCACTCCCACTGTGCACAATCCCAGTGGACCCAAACCCCTTCCCGTTCTCTCCCACTCTACATACTCCCAATGGACCCAAGCCCCTTCCCGTTCAGTCCCACTGTACACCATCCCAATGGACCCAAACCCCTTCCCGTTCACTCCCACTGAACACAATCCCAATGGAAACAAACACCTTCCCGTTCACTCCCACTGTACACAATCCCAATGGACCCAAATCCCTTCCTGTTCACTCCCACTGTACACACTCCCAATGGACCCAATCCCGTTCCCGTTCACTCCCACGGTGCACAATCCCAGTGGACCCAAACCCCTTCCCGTTCTCTCCCACTCTACATACTCCCAATGGACCCAACCCCCTTCCCGTTCAGTCCCACTGTACACAATCCCAATGGACCCAAACCCCTTCCCATTCACTCCCACTCTACACAATCCCAATGGACCCAAACCCCTTCCCGTTCACTCCCACTCTAAACAATCCCAATGGACCCAAACCCCTTCCCGTTCACTCCCACTCTAAACAATCCCAATGGACCCAAATCCCTTCCCGTTCATTCCCACTGTGCACAATCCCAATGGATCCAAACCCCTTTGCGTTCGCTCCCACTGTGAACAATCCCAATGGACCCAAACCCCTTCCCGTTCACTCCCACTCTACACAATCCCAATGGACCCAAACAGCTACCCGTTCACTCCCACTTTGCACAATCCCAAATGACCCAAACCCCTTCCCGTTCTCTCCCAATCGACACAATCCCAATGGACCCAACCCCCTTCCCGTTCACTCCCACTGAACACAATCACAATGGACCCAACCCCGTTCCTGTTCACTCCCACTGTGCACAATCCCAATGGACCCAACCCCCTTCCCGTTCACTCCCACTGTGCACAATCCCAATTGACCCAAATCCCTTCCCGTTCACTCCCACTGTACATAATCCCAATGGACCTAAACCCCTTCCCATTCACTCCCACTGTGCACAATCCCAATGGACCCAAACCCCTTCCCGTTCACTCCCACTGAACACAATCCCAATTGACCCAAATCCCTTCCCGTTCACTCCCACTGTACATAATCCCAATGGACCTAAACCCCTTCCCATTCACTCCCACTCTACACAATCCCAATGGACCTAAACCTCTTCCTGTTCACTCCCACTATGCACAATCCCAATGGACCCAAACCCTATCCCGTTCACTCCGACTGTGCAGAATCCCAATGGATCCTAACCCCTTCCCATTCATTCCCACTTTACACAATCCCATTAGGACACAATCCCATTCCCGTCCACTCCGACTGTGCAGAATCCCAATGGACACAATCCCATTTCCGTTCACTCCGACTCTGCAGAATCGCAATGGACCCTAGCCCCTTCCCGTTCACTCCCACTCTACACAATCCCAAAGGACCCAAACCCCTTCCTGTTCACTCCCACTCTGCACAATCCCAATGGACCCAAACCCCTTCCCGTTCACTCCCACTCTACACAATCCCAATGGACACAATCCCATTCCCGTTCACTCCGACTGTGCAGAATCCCAATGGACCCTAATCCCTTCCCGTTCACTCCCATTCGACACAATCCCAATGGACCCAAACCCCTTCCTGTTCACTCCCACTCTACACAATCCCAATGGACCCAAACCCCTTCCCGTTCACTCCCACTGTGCACAATCCCAATGGACCCAAACTCCTTCCCGTTCACTCCCACCCTACACAATCCCAATGGACACAAACCCCTTCCCGTTCACTCCCACTGTGCACAATCCCAATGGACCCAAACCCCTTCCCATTCACTCCCACTGTACACAATCCCAATGGACCCAACCCCCTTCCCGTTCTCTCCCACTGTACATAATCCCAATGGACCTAAACCCCTTCCCGTTCACTCCCACTGCACACAATCCCAATGGACACAATCCCATTCCCGTTCACTCCGACTGTGCAGAATCCCAATGGACCCTAACCCCTTCCCATTCATTCCCACTTTACACAATCCCAATGGACACAATCCCCTTCCCGTTCACTCCCACTGTGCACAATCCCAAAGGATCCAAACACCTTCCCGTTCACTCCCACTGAACACAATCCCAATGGACACAAACCCCTTCCCGTTCACTCCAACTCTACACAATCCCAATGGACCCAAACCCCTTCCCACCCACTGTACAAAATACCAATGGACCCAAACCTCTTCCCGTTCACTCCCACTCTAGACAATCCCAATGGACCCAAACCCCTTCCCGTTCACTCCCACTGTACACAATCCTAATGGACCCATAACCCCTTCCCGTTCACTCCACTGTACACAATCCCAATGGACCCAAACCCCTTCCCGTTCACTCCCATTGTACACAATCCCAATGGACCCAAACCCCTTCCCGTAAAGTCCCACTGTGCACAATCCCAATGGACCCAAACCCCTTCCCGTTCACTCCCACTGTACAGAATCCCAATGGACCGAAACCCCTGCCCGTTCACTCCCAGTCTACACAATCCCAATGGACCCAATCCCCTTCCCGTTCACTCCCACTGTGCACAATCCCAATGGACCCAAACCCCTTCCCGTTCACTCCCACTGTACACAATCCCAATGGACCCAAACCCCTTCCCGTTCACTCCCACTGTGCACAATCCCAATGGACCCAAACCCCTTCCCGTTCACTCCCACTGTACAGAATCCCAATGGACCGAAACCCCTGCCCGTTCACTCCCAGTCTACACAGTCCCAATGGACCCAATCCCCTTCCCGTTCACTCCCACTGTCCACAATCCCAATGGACCCAAACCCCTTCCCGTTCACTCCCACTGTACACAATCCCAATGGACCCAAACCCCTTCCCGTTCACTCCCAGTCTACACAATCCCAATGGACACAACCCCCTTCTCGTTCACTCCCACTGTAGACAATCCCAATGGACCCAAACCCCTTCCCGTTCACTCCCACTGTACACAATCCCAATGGAAACAAACCCCTTCCTGTTCACTCCCACTCAACACAATCCCAATGGACCTAAACCCCTTCCCGTTGACTCCCACTGTGCACAATCCCAATCGACCCAAAACCCTTCCCATTCTCTCCCACTCGACACAATCCCAATGGACCCAACCCCCTTCCCGTTCACTCCCACTGTACACAATCCCAGTGGTCTCAAACCCCTTCTCGTTCACTCCCTCTGAGCACAATCCCAATGGACCCATACCCCTTCCCGTTCACTCCCCACAGTGCACAACCCCATTTGACCCAAATCCTTTCCCGTTCAGTCCCACTCTACACAATCCCAAAGGACCCAAACCCCTTCCTGTTCACTCCCACTCTGCACAATCCCAATGGACCCAAACCCCTTCCCGTTCACTCCCACTCTACACAATCCCAATGGACACAATCCCATTCCCGTTCACTCCGACTGTGCAGAATCCCAATGGACCCTAATCCCTTCCTGTTCACTCCCATTCGACACAATCCCAATGGACCCAAACCCCTTCCTGTTCACTCCCACTCTACACAATCCCAATGGACCCAAACCCCTTCCCGTTCACTCCCACTGTGCACAATCCCAATGGACCCAAACTCCTTCCCGTTCATTCCCTACACAATCCCAATGGACACAAACCCCTTCCCGTTCACTCCCACTGTGCACTATCCCAATGGACCCAAACCCCTTCCCATTCACTCCCACTGTACACAATCCCAATGGACCCAACCCCCTTCAAGTTCTCTCCCACTGTACATAATCCCAATGGACCTAAACCCCTTCCCGTTCACTCCCACTGCACACAATCCCAATGGACACAATCCCATTCCCGTTCACTCCGACTGTGCAGAATCCCAATGGACCCTAACCCCTTCCCATTCATTCCCACTTTACACAATCCCAATGGACACAATCCCCTTCCCGTTCACTCCCACTGTGCACAATCCCAAAGGATCCAAACACCTTCCCGTTCACTCCCACTGAACACAATCCCAATGGACACAAACCCCTTCCCGTTCACTCCAACTCTACACAATCCCAATGGACCCAAACCCCTTCCCACCCACTGTACAAAATACCAATGGACCCAAACCTCTTCCCGTTCACTCCCACTCTACACAATCCCAATGGACCCAAACCCCTTCCCGTTCACTCCCACTGTACACAATCCTAATGGACCCATAACCCCTTCCCGTTCACTCCACTGTACACAATCCCAATGGACCGAAACCCCTGCCCGTTCACTCCCAGTCTACACAATCCCAATGGACCCAATCCCCTTCCCGTTCACTCCCACTGTGCACAATCCCAATGGACACAAACCCCTTCTCGTTCACTCCCACTGTACACAATCCCAATGGACCCAAACCCCTTCCCGTTCACTCCCACTGTACACAATCCCAATGGAAACAAACCCCTTCCTGTTCACTCCCACTCAACACAATCCCAATGGACCTAAATCCCTTCCCGTTGACTCCCACTGTGCACAATCCCAATCGACCCAAAACCCTTCCCATTCTCTCCCACTCGACACAATCCCAATGGACCCAACCTCCTTCCCGTTCACTCCCACTGTACACAATCCCAGTGGTCTCAAACCCCTTCTCGTTCACTCCCTCTGAGCACAATCCCAATGGACCCATACCCCTTCCCGTTCACTCCCCACAGTGCACAACCCCATTTGACCCAAATCCTTTCCCGTTCAGTCCCACTGTGCACTATCCCAATGGACCCAAACACCTTCTGATTCACTCCCACTGTGCACAATCCCAATGGACTCAAACCCCTTCCCGTTCACTACCACTGAGCACAATCCCAATGGACCCAAACCCCTTCCCATTCACTCCAACTGTGCACAATCCCACTTGTTCTCAAACCACATCCCGTTCACTCCCAGTCTGCACACTCCCAATGGACCCAAACCCCTTCCCGTTCACTCCCACTCGACACAATCCCTATGGAACCAAACCCCTTCCCGTTCACTCCCAGTCTACACAATCCCAATGGACCCAAACCCCTTCCCGTTCACTCCCACTGTACACTATCCCAATGGACCCAAACCCCTTCCCGCTCTCTCCCACTCTACACAATCCCAATGGACCCAAACCCCTTCCCGTTCACTCCCACTCTACGCACTCCCAATGGACCCAAACCCTTTCTCGTTCAGTCCCTCTGTGCACAATCCCAATGGACCCAAACCCCTTCCTTTCACTCCCAGCCTGCACAATCCCAATGGATCCAATCCCCTTCCCGTTCACTCCCACTCTACAGACTCCCAATGGACCAAACCCCTTCCCGTTCACTCCTAGTCTGCACAATCCCAATGGACCCAAACCCCTTCCCGTTCTCTCCCACTATACACAATCCCAATGGACCCAAAACCCTTCCCGTTCACTCCCACTGTACACAATCCCAATGGACCCAAACCCCTTCCCGTTCACTCCCACTGTGCACAATCCCAGTGGACCCAAACCCCTTCCCGTTCTCTCCCACTCTACATACTACCAATGGACCCAACCCCCTTCCCGTACAGTCCCACTGTGCACAATCCCAATGGACCCAAACTCCTTCCCGTTCACTCCCAGTCTACACAATCCCAATGGACCCAAACCCCTTCCCGTTCACTCCCAGTCTACACAATCCCAATGGACCCAAACCCCTTCCCGTTCACTCCCACTGTGCACTATCCCAATGGACCAAAACCCCTTCCCGCTCTCTCCCACTCTACACAATGCCAATGGACCCAAACCCCTTCCCGTTCACTCCCACTCCACACAATCCCAATGGACCCAAACCCCTTCCCGTTCAGTCCCTCTGTGCACAATCCCAATGGACCCAAATCCCTTCCCGTTCACTCCCAGTCTGCACAATCCCAATGGATCCAATCCCCTTCCCGTTCACTCCCCCTCTACAGACTCCCAATGGACACAAACCCCTTCCCGTTCACTCCCAGTCTACACAATCCAAATGGACCCAAACCCCTTCCCGTTCACTCCCACGGTACACAAGCCCAATGGACCCAAACCCCTTCCCGTTCACTCCCACTGTACACAATCCCAATGGACACAAGTCCCTTCCCATTCACTCCCACTCAACACTATCCCAATGGACCCAAACCCCTTCCTGTTCACTCCCACTGTGCACAAAACCAATGGACCCAACCCCCTTCCCGCTCAGTCCCTCTGTGCACAATCCCAATGGACACAAACCCCTTCCCGTTCACTCCCAGTCTGCACAATCCCAATGGATCCAATACCCTTCCCGTTCACTCCCACTCTACAGACTCCCAATGGACCCAAACACCTTCCCGTTCACTCCCAGTCTACACAGTCCCAATGGAGACAAATTCCATCCCGTTCACTCCCACTGTGCACAATCCCAATGGACACAAACCCCTTCCCGTTCACTCGCAGTCTGCACAATCCCAATGGATCCAAACCCCTTCCTGTTCAGTCCAACTTTGCACAAACCCAAATGACTCAAACCCCTTCCCGTTCACTCCCACTCTCCACAATCCCAATGGACCCAATCCCCTTCCTGTTCACTCCAACTGTGCACAATCCCAATGGACCCAAACCCCTTCCTGTTCACTCCCACTCTACACAATCCCAATGGACCCAAACCTCTTCCCGTTCACTCCCACTCTCCACAATCCCAATGGACCCAATCCCCTTCCTGTTCACTCCAACTGTGCACAAACCCAATGGACCCAAACCCCTTCCTGTTCATTCCCACTGTACACAATCCCAATGGTCTCAAACCCCTTCCCGTTCACTCCCACTGAGCACATTCCCAAAGGACCCAACCCCCTTCCCATTCACTCCCACTGTACACAATCCCAATGGACACAAACCCCTTGCTGTTCACTCCCACTGTGCACAATCCAAATGGATCCAAACCCCTTCCCGGTCGCTCCCACTCGACACAATCCCAATGGACCAAATCCGGTTCCCCTTCACTCCCACTGTACAGAATCCCAATGGACCCAAACCCTTTCCCGTTCACTCCCACTGTACACAATCCCAATGGACCCAAACCCCTTCCCGTTCACTCCCACTGTACACAATCCCAATGGACCCAAACCCCTTCCCGTTCACTCCCAGTCTACACAATCCCAATGGACCCAAACCCTTTCCCGTTCACCCCCACTGTAGATAATCCCAATGGAAACAAACACCTTCCCGTTCACTCCCACTGTGCACAATCCCAATGGACCCAAACCTTTTCCCGTTCGCTCCCACTCGACACAATCCCAATGGACCAAATCCGTTTCCCCTTCACTCCCACTGTGCATAATCCCAATGGAGCCAACCCCCTCCCATTCACTCCCACTGTACACAATCGCAATGGACTCAAACCCCTTCCCGTTCACTCCCACTCTACACAATCCCAATGGACCCAAACCCCTTCCCGTTCACTCCCACTGTACACAATCCCAATGGACCCAAACCCCTTCCCGTTCACTCCCACTGTACACAATCCCAATGGACCCAAACCCCTTCCCGTTGACTCCCACTCTTCACAATCCCAATGGAACCAAACCCCTTCCCGTTCACTCCCACTCGACACAATCCCAATGGACCCAAACCCCTTCCCGTTCACTCCCACTGTAAACAATCCCAATGGACGCAAACCCCTTCCCGTTCACTCCCACTGTGCACAATCGCAATGGACCCAAACACCATCCCGTTCACTCCCACTGTGCACAATCCCAATGGAACCAAGCCCCTTCCCGTTCACTCCCACTGTGCACAATTCCAATGGACCCAAACACCTTCCCGTGCACTCCCACTGTGCACAATCCCAATGGAACCAATCCCCTTCCCGTTCACTCCAAATGTACACAATCCCAATGGACCCAAACCCCTTCCCGTTCACTCCCACTCTACACAATCCCAATGGATCCAAATCCCTTCCCGTTGACTCCCACTCTACACAATCCCGATGGACCGAAATCCCTTCCCGTTCACTCCCACTCTACACAATCCCAATGGACCCAAAAGCCTTCCCGTTCACTCCCGCTCTACACAATCCCAATGGACCCAAAGCCCTTCCCATTCACTCCCACTCTACACAATCCCAATGGACCCAAACCCCTTCCCATCCACTCCCACTCTATACACTGCTAATGCACCCAAACCCCTTCCCGTTCACTCCCACTGTGCACAATCCCAGTGGACCCATACCGCTTCCCCTTCGCTCCCTCTGTACACAATCCAAATGAACCCAAAACCCTTCCCGTTCACTCCCACTCTACACAATCCCAATGGACCCAAACCCCTTCCCATTCACTCCCACTCTACACAATCCCAATGGACCCAAACCCCTTCCCATTCACTCCCACTCTACACACTGCTAATGTACCCAAACATCTTCCCGTTCACTCCCACTGTGCACAATCCCAATGGCCCAAACCCTTTCCCGTTCACTCCCACTGTACACAATCCCAATGGAACCTGACCCTTTCCCGTTCGCTCCCACTCTACACAATCCCAATGGACCCAAACCCGTTCCTGTTCACTCCCACTGTGCACAATCCCAATGGACCCAAACCCCTTCCCGTTCACTCCCACTGTGCACAATCCCAATGGACCCAAACCCTTTCCCGTTCGCTCCCACTCTATACAATCCCAATGGACCCAAACCCGTTCCTGTTCACTCCCACTGTACACAATCCCAATGGACCCAAACCCCTTCCCGTTCACTCCCACTGTACACAATCCCAATGGACCCAAACCCCTTCCCGTTCACTTCCACTGTACACAATCCCAATGGAACCTGACCCTTTCCCGTTCGCTCCCACTCTACACAATCCCAATGGACCCAAACCCGTTCCTGTTCACTCCCACTGTGCACAATCCCAATGGACCCAAACCCCTTCCCGTTCATTCCCACTGTGCACAATCCCAATGGACCCAAACCCTTTCCCGTTCGCTCCCACTCTATACAATCCCAATGGACCCAAACCCGTTCCTGTTCACTCCCACTGTACACAATCCCAATGGACCCAAACCCCTTCCCGTTCACTCCCACTGTACACAATCCCAATGGACCCAAACCCCTTCCCGTTCACTTCCACTGTACACAATCCCAATGGATCCAAACCCCTTCCCGTTCACTCCCACTGTACACAATCCCAATGGACCGAAATCCCTTCCCCTTCACCCCCACTGTGCACAATCCCAATGGACGCAAACCCCTTCCCATTCACTCCCACTCTACACACTGCTAATGTACCCAAACCTCTTCCCGTTCACTCCCACTGTGCACAATCCCAATGGACCCAAACCCTTTCCCGTTCGCTCCCACTCTACACAATCCCAATGGACCCAAACCTCTTTCCGTTCACTCCCACTCTACACAATCTCAATGGACCCAAACCCCTTCCCGTTCACTCCCACTGTGCACAATCCCAATGGATCCAAACCCCTTCCCGTTCACTCCAAATGTACACAATGCCAATGGACCCAAACCCCTTCCCGTTCACTCCCACTCTACACAATCCCAATGGATCCAAACCCCTTCCCGTTCACTCCCACTCTACACAATCCTAATGGATCCAAACCCCTTCCCATTCACTCCCACTCTACACACTCCCAATGGACCCAAACCCCTTCCCGTTCAATCCCACTCTACACACTCCCAATGGACCCAAACCCCTTCTCGTTCACTCCCACTCTACACAATCCCAATGGATCCAAACCCCTTCCCGTTCACTCCCACTCTACACAATCCTAATGGATCCAAACCCCTTCCCATTCACTCCCACTCTACACACTCCCAATGGACCCAAACCCCTTCCCGTTCAATCCCACTCTACACACTCCCAATGGACCCAAACCCCTTCCCGTTCAATCCGACTCTACACACTCCCAATGGACCCAAACCCCTTCCCGTTCACTCCCACTGTACACAATCCCAATGGACCCAAACCCCTTCCCGTTCACTCCCACTGTGCACAATCTCAATGGACCCAAACCCCTTCCCGTTCACCCCCACTGTGCACAATCCCAATGGACGCAAACCCCTTCCTGTTCACTCCCACTGTGCACAATTCCAATGGACCCAAACCCCTTCCCGTTCACTCCCGCTCTACACAATCCCAATGGACCCAAACCCCTTCCCGTTCACTCCCACTCTACACAATCCCAATGGACCCAAACCCCTTCCCGTTCACTCCCGCTCTACACAATCCCAATGGACCCAAACCCCTTCCCGTTCACTCCCGCTCTACACAATCCCAATGGACCCAAAGCCCTTCCCATTCACTCCCACTCTACACAATCCCAATGGACCCAAACCCCTTCCCATTCACTCCCACTCTATACACTGCTAATGGACCCAAACCCCTTCCCGTTCACTCCCACTGTGCACAATCCCAATGGACCCAAACCCCTTCCCGTTCACTCCCACTGTACACAATCCCAATGGACCCAAACCCCTTACCATTCACTCCCACTCTACACAATCCCAATGGACCCAAACCCCTTCCCATTCACTCCCACTCTATACACTGCTAATGGACCCAAACCCCTTCCCGTTCACTCCCACTGTGCACAATCCCAATGGACCCAAACCCTTTCCCGTTCACTCCCACTGTACACAATCCCAATGGAACCTAACCCTTTCCCGTTCGCTCCCACTCTACACAATCCAAATGGACCCAAACCCGTTCCTGTTCACTCCCACTGTACACAATCCCAATGGACCCAAACCCCTTCCCGTTCACTCCCACTGTGCACAATCCCAATGGAACCAAACCCCTTCCCGTTCACTCGCACTGTACACAATCCCAATGGACCAAATCCCTTCCCCTTCACTCCCACTGTGCACAATCCCAATGGACCCAAACCCTTTCCCGTTCGCTCCCACTCTACACAATCCCAATGGACCCAAACCTCTTCCCGTTCACTCCCACTGTGCACAATCCCAATGGAACCAAACCCCTTCCCGTTCACTCCAAATGTACACAATCCCAATGGACCCAAACCCCTTCCCGTTCACTCCCACTCTACACAATCCCAATGGACCCAAACCCTTTCCCGTTCACTCCCACTGTACACAATCCCAATGGAACCTAACCCTTTCCCGTTCGCTCCCACTCTACACAATCCCAATGGACCCAAACCCGTTCCTGTTCACTCCCACTGTACACAATCCCAATGGACCCAAACCCCTTCCCGTTCACTCCCACTGTGCACAATCCCAATGGAACCAAACCCCTTCCCGTTCACTCCCACTGTACACAATCCCAATGGACCAAATCCCTTCCCCTTCACTCCCACTGTGCACAATCCCAATGGACCTAAACCCTTTCCCGTTCGCTCCCACTCTACACAATCCCAATGGACCCAAACCTCTTTCCGTTCACTCCCACTGTGCACAATCCCAATGGATCCAAATCCCTTCACGTTCACTCCCACTCTACACAATCCCGATGGACCGAAATCCCTTCCCGTTCACTCCCACTCTACACAATCCCAATGGACCCAAAAGCCTTCCCGTTCACTCCCGCTCTACACAATCCCAATGGACCCAAAGCCCTTCCCATTCACTCCCACTCTACACAATCCCAATGGACCCAAACCCCTTCCCATTCACTCCCACTCTACACACTGCTAATGTACCCAAACATCTTCCCGTTCACTCCCACTGTGCACAATCCCAATGGACCCAAACCCTTTCCCGTTCACTCCCACTTTACACAATCCAAATAGAACCTGACCCTTTCCCGTTCGCTCCCACTCGACACAATCCCAATGGACCCAAACCCGTTCCTGTTCACTCCCACTGTGCACAATCCCAATGGACCCCAACCCCTTCCCGTTCACTCCCACTGTGCACAATCCCAATGGACCCAAACCCTTTCCCGTTCGCTCCCACTCTACACAATCCCAATGGACCCAAACCCGTTCCTGTTCACTCCCACTGTACACAATCCCAATGGACCCAAACCCCTTCCCGTTCACTCCAAATGTACACAATGCCAATGGACCCAAACTCCTTCCCGTTCACTTCCACTGTACACAATCCCAATGGACCCAAACCCCTTCCCGTTCACTCCCACTCTACACACTGCTAATGTACCCAAACCTCTTCCCGTTCACTCCCACTGTGCACAATCCCAATGGACCCAAACCCTTTCCCTTTCGCTCCCACTGTACACAATCCCAATGGACCCAAACCCCTTCCCGTTCACTCCCAGTTTACACAATCCCAATGGACCCAAACCTCTTTCCGTTCACTTCCACTGTACACAATCCCAATGGATCCAAACCCCTTCCCGTTCACTCCCACTGTACACAATCCCAATGGACCCAAACCCCTTCCCGTTCACTCCCAGTTTACACAATCCCAATGGACCCAAACCCTTTCCCGTTCACTCCCACTGTAGATAATCCCAATGGAAACAAACACCTTCCCGTTCACTCCCACTGTGCACTATCCCAATGGACCCAAACCTTTTCCCGTTCGCTCCCACTCGACACAATCCCAATGGACCAAATCCGTTTCCCCTTCACTCCCACTGTGCATAATCCCAATGGAGCCAAACCCCCTCCCATTCACTCCCATTCTACACAATCGCAATGGACTCAAACCCCTTCCCGTTCACTCCCACTCTACACAATCCCAATGGACCCAAACCCCTTCCCGTTCACTCCCACTGTACACAATCCCAATGGACCCAAACCCCTTCCCGTTCACTCCCACTGTACACAATCCCAATGGACCCAAACCCCTTCCCGTTGACTCCCACTCTGCACAATCCCAATGGACCTAAACCCCTTCCCGTTCACTCCCACTGTGCACAATCGCAATGGACCCAAACACCATCCCGTTCACTCCCACTGTGCACAATCCCAATGGAACCAAGCCCCTTCCCGTTCACTCCCACTGTGCACAATTCCAATGGACCCAAACACCTTCCCGTGCACTCCCACTCTGCACAATCCCAATGGAACCAATCCCCTTCCCGTTCACTCCAAATGTACACAATCCCAATGGACCCAAACCCCTTCCCGTTCACTCCCACTCTACACAATCCCAATGGATCCAAATCCCTTCCCGTTCACTCCCACTCTACACAATCCCGATGGACCGAAATCCCTTCCCGTTCACTCCCACTCTACACAATCCCAATGGACCCAAAAGCCTTCCCGTTCACTCCCGCTCTACACAATCCCAATGGACCCAAAGCCCTTCCCATTCACTCCCACTCTACACAATCCCAATGGACCCAAACCCCTTCCCATCCACTCCCACTCTATACACTGCTAATGGACCCAAACCCCTTCCCGTTCACTCCCACTGTGCACAATCCCAGTGGACCCATACCGCTTCCCCTTCGCTCCCACTGTACACAATCCAAATGAACCCAAAACCCTTCCCGTTCACTCCCGCTCTACAGAATCCCAATGGACCCAAACCCCTTCCCATTCACTCCCACTCTACACAATCCCAATGGACCCAAACCCCTTCCCATTCACTCCCACTCTACACACTGCTAATGTACTCAAACATCTTCCCGTTCACTCCCACTGTGCACAATCCCAATGGACCCAAAACCTTTCCCGTTCACTCCCACTGTACACAATCCCAATGGAACCTGACCCTTTCCCGTTCGCTCCCACTCTACACAATCCCAATGGACCCAAACCCGTTCCTGTTCACTCCCACTGTGCACAATCCCAATGGACCCAAACCCCTTCCCGTTCACTCCCACTGTGCACAATCCCAATGGACCCAAACCCTTTCCCGTTCGCTCCCACTCTATACAATCCCAATGGACCCAAACCCGTTCCTGTTCACTCCCACTGTACACAATCCCAATGGACCCAAACCCCTTCCCGTTCACTCCCACTGTACACAATCCCAATGGACCCAAACCCGTTCCTGTTCACTCCCACTGTGCACAATCCCAATGGACCCAAACCCCTTCCCGTTCACTCCCACTGTGCACAATCCCAATGGACCCAAACCCTTTCCCGTTCGCTCCCACTCTATACAATCCCAATGGACCCAAACCCGTTCCTGTTCACTCCCACTGTACACAATCCCAATGGAAACAAACCCCTTCCCGTTCACTCCCACTCTACACAATCCCAATGGACCCAAACCGCTTCCCGTTCACTTCCACTGTACACAATCCCAATGGATCCAAACCCCTTCCCGTTCACGCCCACTGTACACAATCCCAATGGACCGAAATCCCTTCCCCTTCACTCCCACTGTGCACAATCCCAATGGACCCAAACCCCTTCCCATTCACTCCCACTCTACACACTGCTAATGTACCCAAACCCCTTCCCGTTCACTCCCACTGTGCACAATCCCAATGGACCCAAACCTCTTCCCGTTCACTCCCACTGTGCACAATCCCAATGGACCCAAACCCTTTCCCGTTCACTCCCACTGTACACAATCCCAATGGACCAAACCCCTTCCCGTTCACTCCAAATGTACACAATCCCAATGGACCCAAACCCCTTCCCGTTCACTTCCACTGTACACAATCCCACTGGATCCAAACCCCTTCCCGTTCACTCCCACTGTGCACAATCCCAATGGACCCAAACCCCTTCCCGTTCACTCCCACTGTACACAATCCCAATGGACCCAAACCCCTTCCCGTTCACTTCCACTGTACACAATCCCAATGGATCCAAACCCCTTCCCGTTCACTCCCACTGTACACAATCCCAATGGACCGAAATCCCTTCCCCTTCACCCCCACTGTGCACAATCCCAATGGACGCAAACCCCTTCCCATTCACTCCCACTCTACACACTGCTAATGTACCCAAACCTCTTCCCGTTCACTCCCACTGTGCACAATCCCAATGGACCCAAACCCTTTCCCGTTCGCTCCCACTCTACACAATCCCAATGGACCCAAACCCCTTCCCGTTCACTCCCACTGAACACAATCCCAATGGACCCAAACCCCTTCCCGTTCACTCCAAATGTACACAATGCCAATGGACCCAAAGCCCTTCCCATTCACTCCCACTCTACACAATCCCAATGGACCCAAACCCCTTCCCATTCACTCCCACTCTATACACTGCTAATGGACCCAAACCCCTTCCCGTTCACTCCCACTGTGCACAATCCCAATGGACCCAAACCCCTTCCCATTCACTCCCACTCTACACAGTCCCAATGGACCCAAACCCCTTCCCGTTCACTCCCACTCTATACACTGCTAATGGACCCAAACCCCTTCCCGTTCACTCCCACTGTGCACAATCCCAATGGACCCAAACCCTTTCCCGTTCACTCCCACTGTACACAATCCCAATGGAACCTAACCCTTTCCCGTTCGCTCCCACTCTACACAATCCCAATGGACCCAAACCCGTTCCTTGTTCACTCCCACTGTACACAATCCCAATGGACCCAAACCCCTTCCCGTTCACTCCCACTCTACACAATCCCAATGGACCCAAACCCCTTCCCGTTCACTCCCACTCTACACAATCCCAATGGACCCAAACCCCTTCCCGTTCACTCCCACTGTGCACAATCCCAATGGACCCAAACCCTTTCCCGTTCGCTCCCACTCTACACAATCCCAATGGACCCAAACCTCTTTCCGTTCACTCCCACTGTGCACAATCCCAATGGAACCTAACCCCTTCCCGTTCACTCCCACTCTACACAATCTCAATGGACCCAAACCCTTTCCCGTTCACTCCCACTGTACACAATCCCAATGGAACCTAACCCTTTCCCGTTCGCTCCCACTCTACACAATCCCAATGGACCCAAACCCGTTCCTGTTCACTCCCACTGTACACAATGCCAATGGACCCAAACCCCTTCCCGTTCACTCCCACTGTGCACAATCCCAATGGAACCAAACCCCTTCCCGTTCACTCCCACTGTACACAATCCCAATGGACCAAATCCCTTCCCCTTCACTCCCACTGTGCACAATCCCAATGGACCCAAACCCTTTCCCGTTCGCTCCCACTCTACACAATCCCAATGGACCCAAACCTCTTTCCGTTCACTCCCACTGTGCACAATCCCAATGGATCCAAATCCCTTCCCGTTCACTCCCACTCTACACAATCCCGATGGACCGAAATCCCTTCCCGTTCACTCCCACTCTACACAATCCCAATGGACCCAAAAGCCTTCCCGTTCACTCCCGCTCTACACAATCCCAATGGACCCAAAGCCCTTCCCATTCACTCCCACTCTACACAATCCCAATGGACCCAAACCCCTTCCCATTCACTCCCACTCTACACACTGCTAATGTACCCAAACATCTTCCCGTTCACTCCCACTGTGCACAATCCCAATGGACCCAAACCCTTTCCCGTTCACTCCCACTGTACACAATCCCAATGGAACCTGACCCTTTCCCGTTCGCTCCCACTCTACACAATCCCAATGGACCCAAACCCGTTCCTGTTCACTCCCACTGTGCACAATCCCAATGGACCCAAACCCCTTCCCGTTCACTCCCACTGTGCACAATCCCAATGGACCCAAACCCTTTCCCGTTCGCTCCCACTCTACACAATCCCAATGGACCCAAACCCGTTCCTGTTCACTCCCACTGTACACAATCCCAATGGACCCAAACCCCTTCCCGTTCACTCCCACTGTACACAATCCCAATGGACCCAAACCCCTTCCCGTTCACTCCCACTGTACACAATCCCAATGGACCCAAACCCCTTCCCGTTCACTTCCACTGTACACAATCCCAATGGATCCAAACCCCTTCCCGTTCACTCCCACTGTACACAATCCCAATGGACCGAAATCCCTTCCCCTTCACTCCCACTCTACACACTGCTAATGTACCCAAACCTCTTCCCGTTCACTCCCACTGTGCACAATCCCAATGGACCCAAACCCTTTCCCGTTCGCTCCCACTCTACACAATCCCAATGGACCCAAACCTCTTTCCGTTCACTCCCACTCTACACAATCTCAATGGACCCAAACCCCTTCCCGTTCACTCCCACTGTGCACAATCCCAATGGAACCAAACCCCTTCCCGTTCACTCCCACTCTACACAATCCCAATGGATCCAAACCCCTTCCCGTTAACTCCCACTCTACACAATCCTAATGGATCCAAACCCCTTCCCATTCACTCCCACTCTACACAATCCCAATGGACCCAAACCCCTTCCCATTCACTCCCACTCTACACACTCCCAAGGGACCCAAACCCCTTCCCGCTCAATCCCACTCTACACAATCCCAATGGACCCAAACCCTTCCCGTTCGCTCGCGCTCTACACACTCCCAATGGACCCAAACCCCTTCCCATTCACTCCCACTCTACACACTGCTAATGGACCGAAACCCCTTCCCGTTCACTCCCACTGTACACAATCCCAATGGACCCAAACCCCTTCCCGTTCACTCCCACTGTGCACAATCCCAATGGACCCAAACCCCTTCCTGTTCACTCCCACTGTGCACAATTCCAATGGACCCAAACCCCTTCCCGTTCACTCCCACTCTACACAATCGCAATGGACCCAAACCCCTTCCCGTTCACTCCCACTCTACACAATCCCAATGGACCCAAAGCGCTTCCCGTTCACTCCCGCTCTACACAATCCCAATGGACCCAAACCCCTTCCCGTTCACTCCCGCTCTACACAATCCCAACGGACCCAAAGCCCTTCCCATTCACTCCCACTCTACACAATCCCAATGGACCCAAACCCCTTCCCATTCACTCCCACTCTATACACTGCTAATGGACCCAAACCCCTTCCCGTTCACTCCCACTGTGCACAATCCCAATGGACCCAAACCCCTTCCCGTTCACTCCCACTGTACACAATCCCAATGGACCCAAACCCCTTCCCATTCACTCCCACTCTACACACTGCTAATGTACCCAAACATCTTCCCGTTCACTCCCACTGTGCACAATCCCAATGGACCCAAACCCCTTCCCATTCACTCCCACTCTACACACTGCTAATGTACCCAAACCTCTTCCCGTTCACTCCTACTGTACACAATCCCAATGGAACCTAACCCTTTCCCGTTCGCTCCCACTCTACACAATCCCAATGGACCCAAACCCGTTCCTGTTCACTCCCACTGTACACAATCCCAATGGACCCAAACCCCTTCCCGTTCACTCCCACTGTGCACAATCCAAATGGAACCAAACCCCTTCCCGTTCACTCCCACTGTACACAATCCCAATGGACCAAATCCCTTCCCCTTCACTCCCACTGTGCACAATCCCAATGGACCCAAACCCTTTCCCGTTCGCTCCCACTCTACACAATCGCAATGGACCCAAACCCCTTCCCGTTCACTCCCACTGTGCACAATCCCAATGGACCCAAACCCCTTCCCATTCACTCCCACTCTACACAGTCCCAATGGACCCAAACCCCTTCCCGTTCACTCCCACTCTATACACTGCTAATGGACCCAAACCCCTTCCCGTTCACTCCCACTGCGCACAATCCCAATGGACCCAAACCCTTTCCCGTTCACTCCCACTGTACACAATCCCAATGGAACCTAACCCTTTCCCGTTCGCTCCCACTCTACACAATCCCAATGGACCCAAACCCGTTCCTGTTCACTCCCACTGTACACAATCCCAATGGACCCAAACCCCTTCCCGTTCACTCCCACTCTACACAATCCCAATGGACCCAAACCCCTTCCCGTTCACTCCCACTCTACACAATCCCAATGGACCCAAACCCCTTCCCGTTCACTCCCACTGTGCACAATCCCAATGGACCCAAACCCTTTCCCGTTCGCTCCCACTCTACACAATCCCAATGGACCCAAACCTCTTTCCGTTCACTCCCACTGTGCACAATCCCAATGGAACCTAACCCCTTCCAGTTCACTCCCACTCTACACAATCTCAATGGACCCAAACCCTTTCCCGTTCACTCCCACTGTACACAATCCCAATGGAACCTAACCCTTTCCCGTTCGCTCCCACTCTACACAATCCCAATGGACCCAAACCCGTTCCTGTTCACTCCCACTGTACACAATCCCAATGGACCCAAACCCCTTCCCGTTCACTCCCACTGTGCACAATCCCAATGGAACCAAACCCCTTCCCGTTCACTCCCACTGTACACAATCCCAATGGACCAAATCCCTTCCCCTTCACTCCCACTGTGCACAATCCCAATGGACCCAAACCCTTTCCCGTTCGCTCCCACTCTACACAATCCCAATGGACCCAAACCTCTTTCCGTTCACTCCCACTGTGCACAATCCCAATGGATCCAAATCCCTTCCCGTTCACTCCCACTCTACACAATCCCGATGGACCGAAATCCCTTCCCGTTCACTCCCACTCTACACAATCCCAATGGACCCAAAAGCCTTCCCGTTCACTCCCGCTCTACACAATCCCAATGGACCCAAAGCCCTTCCCATTCACTCCCACTCTACACAATCCCAATGGACCCAAACCCCTTCCCATTCACTCCCACTCTACACACTGCTAATGTACCCAAACATCTTCCCGTTCACTCCCACTGTGCACAATCCCAATGGACCCAAACCCTTTCCCGGTCACTCCCACTGTACACAATCCCAATGGAACCTGACCCTTTCCCGTTCGCTCCCACTCTACACAATCCCAATGGACCCAAACCCGTTCCTGTTCACGCCCACTGTGCACAATCCCAATGGACCCAAACCCCTTCCCGTTCACTCCCACTGTGCACAATCCCAATGGACCCAAACCCTTTCCCGTTCGCTCCCACTCTACACAATCCCAATGGACCCAAACCCGTTCCTGTTCACTCCCACTGTACACAATCCCAATGGACCCAAACCCCTTCCCGTTCACTCCCACTGTACACAATCCCAATGGACCCAAACCCCTTCCCGTTCACTCCCACTGTACACAATCCCAATGGACCCAAACCCCTTCCCGTTCACTTCCACTGTACACAATCCCAATGGATCCAAACCCCTTCCCGTTCACTCCCACTGTACACAATCCCAATGGACCGAAATCCCTTCCCCTTCACTCCCACTCTACACACTGCTAATGTACCCAAACCTCTTCCCGTTCACTCCCACTGTGCACAATCCCAATGGACCCAAACCCTTTCCCGTTCGCTCCCACTCTACACAATCCCAATGGACCCAAACCTCTTTCCGTTCACTCCCACTCTACACAATCTCAATGGACCCAAACCCCTTCCCGTTCACTCCCACTGTGCACAATCCCAATGGAACCAAACCCCTTCCCGTTCACTCCCACTCTACACAATCCCAATGGATCCAAACCCCTTCCCGTTAACTCCCACTCTACACAATCCTAATGGATCCAAACCCCTTCCCATTCACTCCCACTCTACACAATCCCAATGGACCCAAACCCCTTCCCATTCACTCCCACTCTACACACTCCCAAGGGACCCAAACCCCTTCCCGCTCAATCCCACTCTACACAATCCCAATGGACCCAAACCCTTCCCGTTCGCTCCCGCTCTACACACTCCCAATGGACCCAAACCCCTTCCCATTCACTCCCACTCTACACACTGCTAATGGACCGAAACCCCTTCCCGTTCACTCCCACTGTGCACAATCCCAATGGACCCAAACCCCTTCCTGTTCACTCCCACTGTGCACAATTCCAATGGACCCAAACCCCTTCCCGTTCACTCCCACTCTACACAATCGCAATGGACCCAAACCCCTTCCCGTTCACTCCCACTCTACACAATCCCAATGGACCCAAAGCGCTTCCCGTTCACTCCCGCTCTACACAATCCCAATGGACCCAAACCCCTTCCCGTTCACTCCCGCTCTACACAATCCCAACGGACCCAAAGCCCTTCCCATTCACTCCCACTCTACACAATCCCAATGGACCCAAACCCCTTCCCATTCACTCCCACTCTATACACTGCTAATGGACCCAAACCCCTTCCCGTTCACTCCCACTGTGCACAATCCCAATGGACCCAAACCCCTTCCCGTTCACTCCCACTGTACACAATCCCAATGGACCCAAACCCCTTCCCATTCACTCCCACTCTACACACTGCTAATGTACCCAAACATCTTCCCGTTCACTCCCACTGTGCACAATCCCAATGGACCCAAACCCCTTCCCATTCACTCCCACTCTACACACTGCTAATGTACCCAAACCTCTTCCCGTTCACTCCTACTGTACACAATCCCAATGGAACCTAACCCTTTCCCGTTCGCTCCCACTCTACACAATCCCAATGGACCCAAACCCGTTCCTGTTCACTCCCACTGTACACAATCCCAATGGACCCAAACCCCTTCCCGTTCACTCCCACTGTGCACAATCCAAATGGAACCAAACCCCTTCCCGTTCACTCCCACTGTACACAATCCCAATGGACCAAATCCCTTCCCCTTCACTCCCACTGTGCACAATCCCAATGGACCCAAACCCTTTCCCGTTCGCTCCCACTCTACACAATCGCAATGGAACCAAACCCCTTCCCATTCACTCCCACTGTGCACAATCCCAATGGACCCAAACCCCTTCCCGTTCACTCCAAATGTACACAATGTCAATGGACCCAACCCACTTCCCGTTCACTCCCACTGTGCACAATCCCATTGGAACCAATCCCCTTCCCGTTCACTCCAAATGTACACAATGCCAATGGACCCAAACCCCTTCCCGTTCACTCCCACTCTACACACTCCAATGGACCCAAACCCCTTCGCGTTCACTCCCACTGTACACAATCCCAATGGACCCAAACCCCTTCCCGTTCACTCCCACTGTGCACAATCTCAATGGACCCAAACCCCTTCCCGTTCACTCCCACTGTACACAATCCCAATGGACCCAAACCCCTTCCCATTCACTCCCACTGTGCACAATCCCAATGGACCCAAACCCCTTCCCGTTCACTCCCACTGTGCACAATCTCAATGGACCCAAACCCCTTCCCGTTCACTCCCACTGTGCACAATCTCAATGGACCCAAACCCCTTCCCGTTCACTCCCAGTGTGCACAATCCCAATGGACCCAAACCCCTTCCTGTTCACTCCCACTGTGCACAATTCCAATGGACCCAAACCCCTTCCCGTTCACTCCCACTCCACACAATCGCAATGGACCCAAACCCCTTCCCGTTCTCTCCCACTGTACACAATCCCAATGGACCCAAACCCCTTCCCGTTCACTCCCACTGTACTCAATCCCAATGGACCCAAACCCCTTCCCGTTCACTCCCACTGTGCTCAATCCCAATTGACCCAAACCCCTTCCCGTTCACTCCCACTGTGCTCAATCCCAATGGACCCAAACCCCTTCCCGTTCACTCCCACTGTACTCAATCCCAATGGACCCAAACCCCTTCCCGTTCACTCCCACTGTACACAATCCCAATGGACCCAAACCTCTTCCCGTTCACTCACACTGTACACAATCCCAATGGACCCAAACCCCTTCCCGTTCACTCCCACTGTGCACAATCCCAATGGACCCAAACCCCTTCCCGTTCACTCCCACTGTGCACAATCCCAATGGACCCAAACCCCTTCCTGTTCACTCCCACTGTGCACAATTCCAATGGACCCAAACCCCTTCCCGTTCACTCCCACTCTACACAATTGCAATGGACCCAAACCCCTTCCCGTTCTCTCCCACTGGACACAATCCCAATGGACCCAAACCCCTTCCCGTTCACTCCCACTGTGCTCAATGCCAATGGACCCAAACCCCTTCCCGTTCTCTCCCACTGTACACAATCCCAATGGACCCAAACCCCTTCCCGTTCACTCCCACTGTGGACAATCCCAATGGACCCAAACACCTTCCCGTTCACTCCCACTGTGCACAATTCCAATGGACCCAAAGCCTTTCCCGTTCACTCCCACTCTACACAATCCCAATGGACGCAAACCCCTTCCCGTTCATTCCCACTCTACACAATCCCAATGGACCCAAACCCCTTCCCGTTCATTCCCACTCTACACAATTCCAATGGACCCAAAGCCTTTCCCGTTCACTCCCACTCTACACAATCCCAATGGACACAAACCCCTTCCCGTTCACTCCCACACTGCACAATCCCAATGGACCCAAACCCCTTCCCGTTCACTCCCACTCTGCACAATCCCAATGGACCCAAACCCCTTCCCGTTCACTCCCACTGTGCACAATCCCAATGGACCCAAACCCTTTCCCGTTCGCTCCCACTCTACACAATCCCAATGGACCCAAATCCGTTCCTGTTCACTCCCACTCTACACAATCCCAATGGACCCAAACCCCTTCCCGTTCACTCCCACTCAACACAATCCCAATGGACCCAAACCCCTTCCCGTTCACTCCCACTGTGCACAATCCCAATGGACCCAAACCCTTTCCCGTTCGCTCCCACTCTACACAATCCCAATGGACCCAAACCTCTTTCCGTTCACTCCCACTGTGCACAATCCCAATGGACCCAAACCCCTTCCCGTTCACTCCCACTCTACACAATCCCAATGGACCAAAACCCCTTCCCGTTCACTCCAAATGTACACAATGCCAATGGACCCAAACCCCTTCCCGTTCACTCCCACTCTACACAATCCCAATGGACCCAAACCCCTTCCCGTTCACTCCCACTGTGCACAATCCCAATGGACCCAAACCCCTTCCGGTTCACTCCCACTCTACACAATCTCAATGGACCAAAACCCCTTCCCGTTCACTCCCACTCTACACAATCCCATTGGAACCAAACCCCTTCCCGTTCACTCCCACTCTGCACAATCCCAATGGACCCAAACCCTTTCCCGTTCACTCCCACTGTGCACAATCCCAATGGACCCAAACCCCTTCCCGTTCACTCCAAATGTACACAATCCCATTGGAACCAAACCCCTTCCCGTTCACTCCAAATGTACACAATCTCAATGGATCCAAACCCCTTCCCATTCACTCCCACTGTGCACAATCCCAATGGATCCAAACCCCTTCCCATTCACTCCCACTCTACACAATCCCAATGGATCCAAACCCCTTCCCATTCACTCCCACTCTACACAATCCCAATGGATCCAAACCCCTTCCCATTCACTCCCACTCTACACAATCCCAATGGACACAAACCCCTTCCCATTCACTCCCACTCTACACACTCCCAATGGACCCAAACCCCTTCCCATTCACTCCCACTCTACACACTGCTAATGGACCCAAACCCCTTCCCGTTCACTCCCACTGTACACAATTCCAATGGACCCAAACCCCTTCCCTTTCACTCCCACTGTGCACAATCTCAATGGACCCAAACCCCTTCCCGTTCACTCCCACTGTGCACAATCCCAATGGACCCAAACCCCTTCCTGTTCACTCCCACTGTGCACAATTCCAATGGACCCAAACCCCTTCCCGTTCACTCCCACTCTACACAATCGCAATGGACCCAAACCCCTTCCCGTTCTCTCCCACTGTACACAATCCCAATGGACCCAAACCCCTTCCCGTTCACTCCCACTGTACTCAATCCCAATGGACCCAAACCCCTTCCCGTTCACTCCCACTGTGCTCAATCCCAATGGACCCAAACCCCTTCCCGTTCACTCCCACTGTGCTCAATCCCAATGGACCCAAACCCCTTCCCGTTCACTCCCACTGTACTCAATCCCAATGGACCCAAACCCCTTCCCGTTCACTCCCACTGTGCACAATCCCAATGGACCCAAACCCCTTCCCGTTCACTCCCACTGTACACAATCCCAATGGACCCAAACCCCTTCCCGTTCACTCACACTGTACACAATCCCAATGGACCCAAACCCCTTCCCGTTCACTCCCACTGTGCACAATCCCAATGGACCCAAACCCCTTCCCGTTCACTCCCACTGTGCACAATCCCAATGGACCCAAACCCCTTCCTGTTCACTCCCACTGTGCACAATTCCAATGGACCCAAACCCCTTCCCGTTCACTCCCACTCTACACAATCGCAATGGACCCAAACCCCTTCCCGTTCTCTCCCACTGGACACAATCCCAATGGACCCAAACCCCTTCCCGTTCACTCCCACTGTGCTCAATGCCAATGGACCCAAACCCCTTCCCGTTCTCTCCCACTGTACACAATCCCAATGGACCCAAACCCCTTCCCGTTCACTCCCACTGTGGACAATCCCAATGGACCCAAACACCTTCCCGTTCACTCCCACTGTGCACAATTCCAATGGACCCAAACCCCTTCCCGTTCACTCCCACTCTACACAATCTCAATGGACCCAACCCACTTCCCGTTCACTCCCACTGTACGCAATCCCAATGGACCCAAACCCCTTCCCGTTCACTCCCACCCTGCACAATCCCAATGGATCCAAACCCCTTCCCGTTCACTCCCACTCTACACAATCCTAATGGATCCAAACCCCTTCCCATTCACTCCCACTCTACACAATCCTAATGGATCCAAACACCTTCCCGTTCACTCCCACCCTGCACAATCCCAATGGATCCAAACCCCTTCCCGTTCACTCCCACTCTACACAATCCTAATGGATCCAAACCCCTTCCCGTTCACTCCCACCCTGCACAATCCCAATGGATCCAAACCCCTTCCCGTTCACTCCCACTGTGCACAATCCCATTGGAACCAAACCCCTTCCCGTTCACTCCAAATGTACACAATGCCAATGGACCCAAACCCCTTCCCGTTCACTCCCACTCTACACAATCCCAATGGATCCAAACCCCTTCCCGTTCACTCCCACTCTACACAATCCTAATGGATCCAAACCCCTTCCCATTCACTCCCACTCTACACACTCCAATGGACCCAAACCCCTTCGCGTTCACTCCCACTCTACACACTCCCAATGGACCCAAACCCCTTCCCGTTCACTCCCACTCTACACGCTGCTAATGGACCCAAACCCCTTCCCGTTCACTCCCACTGTACACAATTCCAATGGACCCAAACCCCTTCCCGTTCACTCCAACTGTGCACAATCTCAATGGACCCAAACCCCTTCCCGTTCACTCCCACTGTGCACAATCCCAATGGACCCAAACCCCTTCCTGTTCACTCCCACTGTGCACAATTCCAATGGACCCAAACCCCTTCCCGTTCACTCCCACTCTACACAATCGCAATGGACCCAAACCCCTTCCCGTTCTCTCCCACTGTACACAATCCCAATGGACCCAAACCCCTTCCCGTTCACTCCCACTGTACTCAATCCCAATGAACCCAAACCCCTTCCCGTTCACTCCCACTGTGCTCAATCCCAATGGACCCAAACCCCTTCCCGTTCACTCCCACTGTGCTCAATCCCAATGGACCCAAACCCCTTCCCGTTCACTCCCACTGTACTCAATCCCAATGGACCCAAACCCCTTCCCGTTCACTCCCACTGTACACAATCCCAATGGACCCAAACCCCTTCCCGTTCACTCACACTGTACACAATCCCAATGGACCCAAACCCCTTCCCGTTCACTCCCACTGTGCACAATCCCAATGGACCCAAACGCCTTCCCGTTCACTCCCACTGTGCACAATCCCAATGGACCCAAACCCCTTCCTGTTCACTCCCACTGTGCACAATTCCAATGGAACCAAACCCCTTCCCGTTCACTCCCACTCTACACAATCGCAATGGACCCAAACCCCTTCCCGTTCTCTCCCACTGGACACAATCCCAATGGACCCAAACCCCTTCCCGTTCACTCCCACTGTGCTCAATGCCAATGGACCCAAACCCCTTCCCGTTCTCTCCCACTGTACACAATCCCAATGGACCCAAACCCCTTCCCGTTCACTCCCACTGTGGACAATCCCAATGGACCCAAACACCTTCCCGTTCACTCCCACTGTGCACAATTCCAATGGACCCAAAGCCTTTCCCGTTCACTCCCACTCTACACAATCCCAATGGACCCAAACCCCTTCCCGTTCATTCCCACTCTACACAATCCCAATGGACCCAAACCCCTTCCCGTTCATTCCCACTCTACACAATTCCAATGGACCCAAACCCCTTCCCGTTCACTCCCACTCTACACAATCCCAATGGACACAAACCCCTTCCCGTTCACTCCCACTCTACACAATCCCAATGGACCCAAACCCCTTCCCGTTCATTCCCACTCTACACAATCCCAATGGACCCAAACCCCTTCCCGTTCACTCCCACTCTACACAATCCCAATGGACCGAAATCCCTTCCCGTTCACTCCCACTGTGCACAATCCCAATGGACCCAAACCCCTTCCCATTCACTCCCACTCTACACAATACCAATGGACCCATATCCCTTCCCGTTCACTCCCACTGTGCACAATCCCAATGGACTCATACCGCTTCCCATTCGCTCCCACTGTACACAATCCCAAAGGACCCAAACCCCTTCCCGTTCACTCCCACTCTACACAATCTCAATGGACCCAAACCCCTTCCCATTCACTCCCACTCTACACAATCCCAATGGACCCAAATCCCTTCCCGTTCACTCCCACTGTGCACAATCCCAATGGACTCATACCGCTTCCCATTCACTCCCACTGTACACAATCCCAATGGACCCAAACCCCTTCCCGTTCACTCCCACTCTGCACAATCTCAATGGACCCAAACCCCTTCCCATTCACTCCCAGTCTACACAATCCCAATGGACCCAACCCCCTTCCCATTCACTCCCACTCTACACAGTCCCAATGGACCCAAACCTCTTCCCGTTCACTCCCACTGTGCACAATCCCAATGGACCCAAACCCTTACCCGTTCGCTCCCACTCTACACAATCCCAATGGAACCAAACCTCTTCCCGTTCACTCCCACTGTGCACAATCCCAATGGACCCAAATCCCTTCCCGTTCACTCCCACTGTGCACAATCCCAATGGACTCATACCGCTTCCCATTCGCTCCCACTGTACACAATCCCAATGGACCCAAACCCCTTCCCGTTCACTCCCACTCTACACAATCTCAATGGACCCAAACCCCTTCCCATTCACTCCCACTCTACACAATCCCAATGGACCCAAACCCCTTCCCGTTCACTCCCACTGTACACACAGCTAATGTTCCCAAACCTCTTCCCGTTCACTCCCACTGTGCATAATCCCAATGGACCCAAACCCTTTCCCGTTCACTCCCACTCGACACAATCCCAATGGACCCAAACCCCTTCCTGTTCACTCCCACTGAACACAATCCCAATGGATCCAAACACCTTCCCGTTCACTCCCACTGTGCACAATCCCAATGGATCCAAACACCTTCTCGTTCACTCCCACTCTACACAATCCCAATGGACCCAAACCCCTTCCCGTTCACTCCCACTGTGCATAATCCCAATGGACCCAAACCCTTTCCCGTTTGCTCCCACTCGACACAATCCCAATGGACCCAAACCCTTTCCCGTTCACTCCCACTGTACACAATCTCAATGGATCCAAACCCCTTCCCGTTCACTCCCACTGTGCACAATCCCAATTGACCCAAACCCCTTCCCGTTCACTCCCACTGTGCACAATCCCAATGGACCCAAACCCCTTCCTGTTCACTCCCACTGTGCACAATTCCAATGGACCCAAACACCTTCCCGTTCACTCCCACTCAACACAATCGCAATGGACCCAAACCCCTTCCCGTTCTCTCCCATTGTGCACAATCCCAATGGACCCAAACCCCTTCCCGTTCACTCCCACTGTACACAATCCCAATGGACCCAAACCCCTTCCCCTTCACATTCCCACTCACAACTAACCACCAAACCCCTTCCATTCACCTCCCACCTACACACTCCATGGACCCAAACCCCTTCTTCACTCCCCCTACACACACCCATGGACCCCAACCCCCTCCATTCCCCTCCCACCTCTAACACACCACACCCAACCCCTCCATTCCCACCACACACTGCTAATGACCCAAACCCCTTCCCGTTCACTCCCACCTGTACACAATTCCAATACCCCAAACCCCTTCCCGTTCACCCCACTAACACCCAATCACCCAACTCAGTACCCAACCCCTTCCGTTCACTCCCACTGTTCACATCCCAATGGACCCAAACCCTTCCTGTTCACTCCCACTGTGCACAATTCCAATGGACCCAAACCCCTTCCCGTTCACTCCCACTCTACACAATCGCAATGGACCCAAACCCCTTCCCGTTCTCTCCCACTGTACACAATCCCAATGGACCCAAACCCCTTCCCGTTCACTCCCACTGTACTCAATCCCAATGGACCCAAACCCCTTCCCGTTCACTCCCACTGTGCTCAATCCCAATGGACCCAAACCCCTTCCCGTTCACTCCCACTGTGCTCAATCCCAATGGACCCAAACCCCTTCCAGTTCACTCCCACTGTACTCAATCCCAATGGACCCAAACCCCTTCCCGTTCACTCCCACTGTACACAATCCCAATGGACCCAAACCCCTTCCCGTTCACTCACACTGTACACAATCCCAATGGACACAAACCCCTTCCCGTTCACTCCCACTGTGCACAATCCCAATGGACCCAAACGCCTTCCCGTTCACTCCCACTGTGCACAATCCCAATGGACCCAAACCCCTTCCTGTTCACTCCCACTGTGCACAATTCCAATGGACCCAAACCCCTTCCCGTTCACTCCCACTCGACACAATCGCAATGGACCCAAACCCCTTCCCGTTCTCTCCCACTGGACACAATCCCAATGGACCCAAACCCCTTCCCGTTCACTCCCACTGTGCTCAATGCCAATGGACCCAAACCCCTTCCCGTTCTCTCCCACTGTACACAATCCCAATGGACCCAAACCCCTTCCCGTTCACTCCCATTGTGGACAATCCCAATGGACCCAAACACCTTCCCGTTCACTCCCACTGTGCACAATTCCAATGGACCCAAAGCCTTTCCCGTTCACTCCCACTCTACACAATCCCAATGGACCCAAACCCCTTCCCGTTCATTCCCACTCTACACAATCCCAATGGACCCAAACCCCTTCCCGTTCATTCCCACTCTACACAATTCCAATGGACCCAAAGCCTTTCCCGTTCACTCCCACTCTACACAATCCCAATGGACACAAACCCCTTCCCGTTCACTCCCACTCTACACAATCCCAATGGACCCAAACCCCTTCCCGTTCATTCCCACTCTACACAATCCCAATGGACCCAAACCCCTTCCCGTTCACTCCCACTCTACACAATCCCAATGGACCGAAATCCCTTCC